>NC_031675.1:751406-908711 GCF_000149555.1 Fusarium verticillioides 7600 | reverse complement strand
CGCCATAAGGATAAAAATGAGGCGGAGGCCACAATCGAGCACCGGGGGAAGCGTGACGAGGAGTCGCTTATCTGGAATAGCACGGATCGTGAGGAGAAAGCCAAGGTTTTGCGTTTGACGTGGTACACTAAGTATGCTTGCGAAAAGCCGGAGGACACCGGCGGTAGTTGACGATGATGACACCTCAAGCTCCCACTGGGGCTTCTTCACCTGGTTCATTATCATGTGAGTGACCCCAATCAGCTTCCATGACGAATCCCTAACAAATTTAGTGCTTTCTTGGGCATCGCCGGCTACCTCATCTTCTCATCCTGGATCAACTTCACGCGCTACGGCGCTCGAGGCTGGGATCTTCTCCCCCACAGCGACACCATCCGCGATATTCCTTATCTACTTAAGGATTGGATCCGCCGCGTTCTCAACACGGTGCAGGGAACAGGAAGTCGAGGAGGATACAGCGCGGTCTAGACGGGTTTCTTTTTGACAGCAAGTGTGTATCGTTATAGGTCTGAGTTGGGCTGGGCTGTGTGAGGAAATGGTACGGCGCTCACGCTAGTTGTATCTAGCTGGAATTGTATACATAGGTTGAAATTCGCGGGTTTCGGTTTTCTTAGCAGTGTTTAGATCAAGATGCTATCAAGCAGTGTTATCAACTGAATCCGCCTGATGGTCTATGCCAGTGTTGTTAATTGTTTTATAGAAAACGTGTTTTCATGGAACATGTATGCTCATTATTCATTATCGTCGACTTCTCGAGCCAGCTCTAACATAACTCTTACAAAAACCCTCATATCTCCGCTCTGCAGTCTTGGTATCTACCACATCTCGCATGTACATCTCGTGAATCTCAATCATCGTATGGGAAGTATCATACCGGCACCGCCTCTCCCACGTCCTCCCCTAGATCCACGCCCAACACCAACAAAGCCTCCCCCGGCGCTGATCTCCATCTTCCTAGCCAGGTTATTCAGCTCCTTCAGCAGACAACAAGCCGCCACAATTCTGAAACTCTCCAGCTCACCCGTTCCGTGGTACACTATCGGTGCAGATTCCTTTCTGATACATGCAACTGCTACGCAGGCCCAGCATAGCTCTACGACGTCTTCTCTCCAGCGCGAAGGAGCTGCGTCTGCGTCGGTGGCTGTGCTGAGGGTCTCTGCGCCGTCACCTACACCGCGATCGCGGATCTGCTTGACGATCAATGTCATGATGCGGTCGATTTCTTCTTTTAGTTTGATAGATGAGTCGCCTTGGCGGCGTGTTTGGGCACCGCGTTTGTTGAGGATGAAACCGCAGAAGACTTCGACTTCTGTGAGAGGCGCACGAGGGTTTTCGGAAAAGTGCCACATCTTGTCGGTGACAGTCGACTCGTAGCTGAGACAGTTAGCACGTTGAGCCAGTGGAAGGATATTGCAACTTACAGGCCTCGAATTTTCCACGCCTCGTTGGACCTGCGTGTCCAGTCGACGTCAAGTTTATACTTGTTTACCTCGCTTTCAACAACGGTTAATAACTGATCCCAAACAGAGGGTCCAGCTGTTTTGATAATCCGATGGATGTCTTCATCCCAGATCTTCTTCTCATCGACATTTCGATAGAGTCGACCGAGAATTTTGTCAGACTCGTAATACTTTGCTTTGTAACGAGCCATGCCATCGTCAGCGTTGTCATCTTCATCTTCGTCATGCAGATGATCGATCTGACCCTTTTCGTACATCCTCAGAGGCGGTGCTGTTGCAAGGCTGCAGAATATGTCAGTATACTTCGGCTAAGCAAGGCAGAAAGGACTTACAAATCAGGACGGAATGGAGGGTTCCTGGGCAGATCTTTTACATCGACAGGGATACCTGTCTTGGAGAAGTCGACGGCTGTAGAATGCATGCCCGCAAGGGAAATGCAGTAAGGGTGTGTCGTTCCCTCTTCATAATAATCGGCCAAGACGACGTGTCTTGTAGCGATCATGCCCAAGATATCAGTTCGCATAAAGTTAACGAAAAAGTCGGCAATGTCCTGGGGCTTGACTGGGCGATCTAGTGGCTTTGGCGCAACTCTTGGGTAGTCTGCTGGTAAGTAGTACTTTTCGGGCAATGCTTCTGGGTCCCAGATAATGTTGTAGAGGTCACCGTCTAAGTCGCCTCCACTCAGCATACTAGGCAAATCTCGCTCACCCTTCTGGCTGAAGACGATGCAGTTCTGTAAGCTACGTAGAGGGTGTCCCTGTGGAGGGGTCACTTGGTTGACAATCTGGATGTCTCCTGGGTGAAGAGCTGGTGAGCGTGTGACAATGATTCGGCCATCTTTCAGCGTGGAGTTGATACGACAACCTCTGTAAACGCCGTGTGTCTTGTCGTAGGTGACAAAGACCTCACCAGCATTTAGGTATCCCGTCTCATCCATGACACCAAAAAGGGTCACTCCTTGATCAACAGGAATGCGGGCCTTGTGCTTCAGCAATCTCAGTTCTCGCAAGACAACATGTTCAACCGCTGACTTGAGGAACTTATCCCGGCGGTAGTCAATGCCCATCTTGTGCAGCTGCTTGACCAACTTGGGCAGTCCCATATTGACGCCGATAGCCTGATAGTCCAGGAAATAGCTCGTGTTGGTCGCATCAGCTGTGACGTTGCGCAGTATGTCAAGAGCGTTATTCTGTAGTCTGAAGAACCAATCATTAGACGTCCCCATATCTTCCAAGATCTTGATCATTTGGCGGTTGAGAACGAGTCGAAGAGGTTTAGATGAAGCGTCGCAAATGCCGAGCTCTCTAAGATCGTCACTTGGGAACTTCATCATTGACTCCTGTCGAATACAGAAAACTTTCCCTGTGAGTCGGGTATCAAGAGAAAGCATTCCCTTACAACCACCCCAGCGGATCTGAAGACATGTTGGCGCCGCAGCTCGCATTGAAAGATAAGGCCAAATCTCTTCTAACGCGTCTCTAGAGATCGTTCCAACACCATCACTGAATACGCGGGTTCCATCTTCAGATTTGACATCTGGAATGAACCGACAGTTTATGCCAGTTTCAAGGATTGGGATTGCATATGGTGTTTCTGAGAAAGCCTGGCCGATTCGTGCTGCACACTTTGCTGGGACTCGAATCTCGCTGAAGTCTCCCAGGGCTTGCAGAATAGCTGCAGGAGTCTGGCGCTCAAAGTTCGAATCCGTGAAAGGTGCAGAGAACCAGGCGGAGTGAGAACGGAGAGATGAATGGGAGAAACCCAGGAAATCAAACTTTCGGCCAGCGATCGTGATGCCCTCGTCCATGACATGACGGAACCTGGCAAAGATTGGTTCGTTATCGACTTTTGGATGAAAGTTGAGGTCCTGTCCATCTTCTTCGCAGAAGAGCACGCGTAAGAAGTAGTCATTGTTCTCGTGATACTTTCGCAACACCCTGTTCTTGCTGTCGGGTTCGGGACCAGAGAGAAGAACACGCGTGGGCGTCACCGTAGCCTTGAAGATATAGATCTGATGATCTGGAATCTTGGCTCCGTAGATTCTGTCACGCTTGGGGTTCTCCGCCCTGGCCTCAAACTCTTTATCCATGATGCTGGCCATCAATGTGACAACATTCAACTCATTGGGATCCGTGCCAGGACAAGGGTAGGGTATTTTCTGCAATAGTGTCTTCATGGCATCGGTAGTGACGGGAGCCGCAACTTTCTTCTCTTTAGCATCCTTAATGACTTTATTGAGGATATGTAGCAGTTCTATGCCGCTCGCGGGGTTGATGTAGTTGTTCCAGACCAGAGCTTGGACTTGGAAGAGGAGAGCGAAGTGGACATTTCCTGATGCCAGCAGGCGCTTAGCCTTCTCTGTAAATTGCTGGCGGCCGAGGAAATGGTTGCTCTCTGGTTCCATGTATGACCACAGAACGGATGGGAGATCGTGATAAGTGACGGCGAGAATATCTCGATGCTTCACAGACCGGAGGACTTCGGTCATGTCGTTTAAGGAAGTGAAGAAGATGCGGTAGACAAGGCAAGATGACGAGTATTCGCGAATGAGCCCCCAGCTGACCAAACCCTGTACTCGTTTCCACGCCTGATTAGGATTGTCTGACTTATGAGGTGTGTACATCTTTGGAGGTTCAGTCAAGACCAAGGTGATGGATGCATCATTGCGACTAGCAATAAGATCCTGAATAGTGTCGTTGTGAAAATCCATACGGTATCCGTCTTCGTCGTAGACTGTCAACCACTGCGGCGTGAACTTGCCAATAACGTCTCCGAGCAGGATCAGATTGTTGTGCTCAATGAAGGTGATTACCTGTTCAGGACCACGAAAAGTGTTGCCACCACAACTGATGCTGTTGATAATGAAGGCTCTATCTGGAGCCTGCCGGTCTTTAGTGGTGGTAGCCGCAGCGGCGGCGGCAGCAGCAGCCTTTTGTTGCTTCTTTTCGCGTTCATGTTTGAGATGTGCAATGGAATGCTTGTCGAGAGCGCGAGTACTCTTCTCAACAAACACAGCTGTCTTGAGAATATGTAGACGCGGTGTATCCTTTGGTTCGAAGTTGGTCTTGAAAGGATATCGGGGGTTGATGTTTTCCTTCTGTGGTTGGTCGTGACGCTGTTGTTTGCCGTGTCTTTCAAGAAACGAATAGCCATCGCCGGGGCTGAGGAATTTGATCCATGCTCGGGGCCTTCCTTTTGGCTTTTCGCAATAAAAGTCCGTGATATTCAAAGCTTTCATGAATGGCATGAGTTCTTGTATGAAGCCCTCTTCTGACAAGTCCTGAGGGACATTTCGACAAAAGACCTCCATTGTCGCAAGCGAACCAGGCCGCCAGCCTTGAGTGGTTCAACAACTTTGCGCACGAGTAGAAACGGAAGAGTAACAGAAAAGGTGACTTGAATGTATTTGACACAGGATGCGAGGTCTGAAAACCGTTAATTTCGTTGGCACGTCCGCATGTGGCGGCTGACTCTCACATGAGCTTCCTAGCGCATCTCAATGGACATTGTAATGTTTCAAGAGGCGGGCAAATGAGTTGATTGGCGGCGCTATGTACGAGATCGAGTCCTCAGTGTCGCTCGATGTGGATAGATGCAGATTGTGATAACCAACGGGAACAATATATTGGATGAACGGGATACTTCATGCGGGAGGCCGACTGCTGATATATCCTGGTATAATATACAGTGCCAGACAAAAGAACGAGAGAGAAAAACCGAGAGAGTGAGGAGGAGAAAGAGAGAGAGAAATCCGAACATATCACAGAACAATCAATGGCTTCGTAAAGAGAGAAAGTGCAGAGTCAAGCACTGCTCGGCACTGGCATGGACAATTGCAGGCGAGGGCTATGCAGAAATGCCCTAAAATGACACGGCGCAATATTGCGCTGCCATGGATTTCTTATCTTCACAGTACATTCATTCACATAGATGGGCTCGATGCGAAGTAGCTGCGCGCTCGCTGCTAGGTCGCGATGACCTCTCGGTGTGCTCCCGGTGTGGACCCCGTATTCACGGTGACCTCTCGGTGAGTGGCGGGGTAAACATTTATACCTACAGTGAGGTACACCCCGCTACGTTCCCGGTTCCATCTGCCGAGCCGAATCGAAAACTCCCGCTCCACCTCCCGTCATGTAAATCGTTCTTCCGAAAGGGCCTGGGGGCGCTTTATAATGACTGGACAACCTCACATTGAGCTTCTCTCCTCAACTACAGCTCTCAATTTGAAGCACGATCACAATGTCTCCTCCTGGTAACCTCTACGTCACGATGCAGCCCAAGCCTGGGCTGTCTCTAGACCAATTCCACGAGTGGTATAATAACGAGCACGGCCCGACCCGACTTCGTCTTCCTCAGATCTTCTCCAACGGTCTTCGATATAAAGCGACGGATGGTCAAGAACCCACCTATCTCGCTGCCTACGACGTCACGTCCATGCCACACCTTGAGACCGAGACATACCTCACACTGCGAGCGAACCGATCTCCTCGAGAAGCCGAGACCATTGGCCAAGTTGACGTGAAACGATATTTCTGGGACTTAGTTCATTCCAACGAGTCTGACAAGTTCGTGCCCTTTGAGAAGTTGACCGACGAAGAGGCCGAGGGTCTGCAGACTACCGCTGTCACAATTGAGCTCAAGGACGTTGAGGGCGCTGCAGAGGAATATCAGAAGTGGCTGGTTGATGAGCATATCCCCATGTTGGCCAAGGTTCCTGGTTGGCTGCGCTCGCGCGCCTTCAAGACTTCGTATCTTGAGGGCCAGGGCAAGACGACGTTCCTTGCGCTGCATGATTATGCTAAGGAGAATGGCCAGGGTGGGCCGGAGCACAAAGCCTCGATGGACACCCCATGGCGCACCAAAGTGTTTGACAACTTTGTTGCTTCCAAGGGTCGAAGAACATATTCTCTGTTTTACGTCTTTGGACCTGCTCCTCGAGAGCTGGAAGCGCTATCAAAGCTGCCGTCGACAGCTGCTTTCACCTCCCCCGACTCCAAGCAATCTACCACGCCTGGCCCCAACGCGGCTATCAACTCCTACATTACAACTTCGGATTCACTGGTAATCCCCTACCGATTGGAGGGTAACCCAGACCCCAAGGCTCCTACAATCGCTTTCTGCAATTCTCTGTTGACTTCGCTGCATATGTGGGATCCCCTTGTAGAAATCCTCAAGCGAGAGCGCCCTGAATTTCGAATCCTCCGATATGATACCCGTGGCCGACATGCCGTGCCTCAGCCTCCCGTAGCTGCCACAGTGGATCGCTTGGCTAATGACATTCGAGAAGTGCTTGATGCTCTCCGCATCACTAAGCTGCACACTCTTATTGGTGTTTCAATGGGTGGTGTTACGACCCTGAACTTTGCCATCAAGTACCCTGAGCGTCTTCAGCAGTTTATTGCCTGTGACTTCAACCCTACATCCAGCGCTGCCAACACACAAGCGTGGAAGGATCGCACTGCTCTAGCTGAGGAGGATAACGGCAAGGGTATCGAGAAGCTCGCTGGACAGACTGTCCAGCGATGGTTCCATCCCTCCACCAACGCTGAGACCGTCAAGTGGATGACGGAGATTGTCGTTGCTAATGACGTCGAGGGCTTCAAGTACAGCAACACAGCACTCTGGGATTACGACCTCAAGCCTAAGATGGGTGGCTGCAAGGTACCTGGCCTGTTTGCCGTTGGAGAGGAAGACGCCAAGGGTGCTCTCGTCAAGGCTATGGATGCATGCAAGGGACTACTTGGCGATAACGGTGCCGAGTTGAAGATTGTACCTCAAACAGGACATCTTCCGATGGCAGAGAATCCCCAGGCTTTCTGGGAGGCTGTTAAAGAATTCTTGTAATTTTGAGAGGAGATGAAAAATTAGAATACAAAAGGGCTCAATCGGGCTTTGACAAAAAGCAAAAGTTAGATACTATCGCTATGCGTCCTCTTTCTTCTGCTCAGCGGGTGCCTTCTCATCCAAACCGTACCGTGTATCCAACTCTTTACGTAGTGGAATATCTTTCTCAAACAGAGATAGTACCCAAGCAAGCCCGCCGAATGCTACAGAGATGACGTAGACTTTACTCAAAGACAGCATGAAAACATGTCGAATTTGAGTCTGAACAACCTCGTCAAATTGTAGAACGAAAGCTCGTGTCGCGCTCTGGTAAGAATCTCCTGAGCTGAGCCTTTCCCGCGCCAACTCGTTATCGATCATGTGCGAATACTGCTTCGTATACGTGTTGAAAATAGATCCAGCGATTGCTACGCCCCAAACAGCGCCGAAAGAACGCATGAAAGTCCAGTTACCCGTTGCAGCAGCTTGATCTTCCTCATCAGTCGCGGCTTGAAAAGCAGGCAAAAGGGTATTCAGAAGGAAGCCAGAGCCGATAGCTGGAACGAACTGCAGCATAATCCAAGCCGCAGGAGGACTATCTTCGTGAAGAAGACCGAGGAGGCCAACACCGAGAGTCATGAGGAAGAAGCCTGATACGTGAAGCATCTTATACTTGCCCCATTTCGAGAGGACGACCGCAGAGAGCGCTGCGCCTGGGATGGCGATGAGAGCAACGGGGAGCATTTGCACTCCTGACCGCGAAGGTGTTGACAGCTTGACAGCTTGGAAGTACAACGGTAGGAAGAAGTAACACCATTGGATTAACAACATGTTGAGAAACGTGTTGATGTAGATAATGGATGATGTGCGACCTGGGAACAGGCGAATTGGCATGACAGGTTCTGAAGGAATTCCTGAGGCTTCGTATATAACGAAACCGACAAGGCCGAGGAGGCCGATTATCAGGGGAGCTATGATTCGAGCATCTGACCAAGGATGAACGGGACCTGCCCAAGTAAGGGCAATGAGAATCGAGACGCTTGATGCGATGAGGATAGCGTTGCCGATGTAGTCGATACGACGGAGTTTATCCATGGTAGACTGACTTCGATCGTATTGGAGGTTGAGAAAGAAGTACGTAACGGCGATAGCAACGCCCCCTATGGGAAGATTGAGGTAGAATACCTAATAAGTCAGTATAAGTCGGCACGTATGGTGGATATACTTACCCATCTCCAAGTCGTGTTCTCAACAATAACACCACCAAGGAAAGGCCCAACAGCGAATCCAATAGTGGCCACCAGAAGAAGTATAGCGATGTAGTTTCCTCTATATCGAAGTGGCACCAGATCAGAGATGATCACATCGTTGACCATGGTGACTCCACCACTACCAATACCTTGAATAGCGCGTCCGGCGATTAGCATAGCACCACCGTTAGCGCCACCTGCGATACCACTTCCAAGTGTATATGTAGCAAAGATGAACATCATGACTTTCTTGCGGCCCCAGAGATTACAGAGCTGGCCAAACAGGGGTTGAACACAAGCTCTGCAGCATGTCAGCCCCGTATTGAAATCGAAGGAGGAACTTACGTGGTGAGGAAAAAGACATTGGTAACCCAGATGTAACTACTTCCAAGATTGAGACTCTCGACGATGGTTGGGAGAGAAGTTATGACAACTGTTGCTTCGAGGGATGCGAGGAGTGTTGCCAGGACTAAAGTAACCATGATCATCCAGAAGCGATAATCTCTGTTGAAAGCCGGTTTTGTCTTTGAAGTAACTGGTGTTTGAGCTTCTTCATCTTCTCGGGCTGTTTTCGTCTGGTCTGACGAGTTGACGGAGGGTGGCGACGAGAGTGTCTGGTTAGTTGCCTCGACTTTGTAAAGTGAGGCAGTACCTTTCTTTTCCGCAGAAGCCATCATGATCACTTTACCACAAGTCTAGTTGCACTGATGATATCGTCACATCTTCAGAGGAAGAATGTCAATTTATAAGACAAATCCATGAAGTCACGAAGTAACAGATATAGAAAACGGAGGCTTATTAAATGAACTCCGACTCCTATGGGAAACTAATTGCTGACACTGTTTTCAAATGCTCCGTAGTATGGGATTTGTCAACTAAGCCAACATATATACGGTAGCTTGTCTGATATCCTATTGCTGGAGCTGGGCTTACGTTCGGATGCTTTCGACAGGAGTTAGCCTCCGTCCTAAGAGGTGCGGCGAATGTTTCACCCCGTCTTACCAAAAGTCTACAGATGCTATGGATTTTGGCTATTCGGAAATCGAAACCTATCATTAGGTAAGAATTGGTTAGAATAATAAGTATGCAAACTTAGAATAATTGCCGGCTGTGAAAAGTTATCCATCAATTATCATCCGAACCTCGATTGGCAGCCAGTCACATCAAGAAAGACAACCTAGCAAAAAAGGAAAATCAAGAAAACAACAGGCAAAAGATGGAAAAAACCAATCGACGCAGGCCTGATTCGAACAGACGCCTCCGAGGAGAATAGATTTCTAGTCTATCGCATTAGACCACTCTGCCACTGCGCCTTAGCTGATTGGATAAACTCTAGGTGTGCAGGGTAGTAGAAGTAGCCCACCTATGGGAAGAAAGAAAACACAGGACCTTGATTCTAAATGATAAAAAGACTTAGGTGATATAGCCTAAGCTTAGGATAACTTTTACTGAGTTTATTTTGACACCCTATATTAAGGTTTGCTGTTTTCTTGCCCCCCGAGGCCCGCATTAGCTCGAATGAGACAAGTCCTGGGTGCTTCATTCACAACAACCACCATAGAAGACATGAAATTAGATTGCTTTGCATTTTATGCTATGACTTATTAACTACTTAGTATTCTGATTAACTCTTCTAGATTCATTCCTGTTTTGAAGTATCTAATTGTTTGTAGATACAAGAATTTAGTTGAGACGACTTGTGATCAGGTCAAAACTTTGGTAAACTGGTGGTGATGACCTGGCACCAGATGAGTCGACCATTATTGTTGGCGCGACTTCCAAATTTAAGCCTTGATGAAGTTCTGGATGTCGTAGATGCTTCCTCAACTATGTGAAAACGATGATGCCGTCTTGAGGTCTAATTTCTAAGAGATTCTTCGATCGGCGCCATATCTTCTGGTCGACACAGAGGAGTCAAAAGATCAAGAGACTGGCCATGAGACGATGTGATCTTGGTGAAGACCGTCACGTCGGTACGACAAACGACACACTCGATTCGTCGATGCCTTCACATCTAGTTCCTTGGCGGCAGTGCTTCGTTACTGACATGCTGGGTAGGTATAAATCTCGTGAAATCTATCGTTCACCTGTAGTCGTAGGAGCTCGATCGTGGGTGAGAGGCCGGCCTTTCGCTGGACCTTGGCCTCGCAACTTCTTAAGGTCGTGGCCAACATCAATCCAGCTGATTTTGATCAATGACACCTGTCCGTAGTTTTCCAATAGCTTCTTCAACAAACTGCCCTAGCCTTTCCCTTGGTTGAGTCGTCTGTGTTTCTTCCTATTACCTCGGTCCTCTGTCCGGGTATGTTGAGCATCAACCTTCTCCAATCTGCTGAACTCGTACCTATAATTCGATCGCATGATCCCGTTTAGCCCCCGATAGAACTTTTGCTGCGCCTTCTCCTGAAGCACAACAATCTCTCGCTGAATCTCGCCGCGTCCAGACATGGAACACCCAGGATTATCAGTGCCTTCAAGTTCAGATAACGCGCCATCTTATTGATCTGAGCCCCCAGCAGAGGTGATCCATAGCGTTTCATGATCGATTTGAGCTCTGGAGCGTGAAGAACAGCATAGGAAGTTGAAGGAGGTCCGAACAAGGTACAATGAGAAAGAAACTTCATAAATTTTGGCTGTTGGTATGTCTGTGTGGCTGGAACGCTGAAAAGATGGTGGGTCAGTATAGGCGAGCTCTTCACTAGTGCCGGCGTCCTGGGAAGAACTGAGTGATATCGAATATTGATCTGTTTTGAGTGTTTGGTAAGTGTGAGATGTGATGCTCGGTATTGGCCTCGTTAGGAGAGTCTTCGAACCCCCCCCTCCCTGCAAGCTCGGCCTCGCGTTAGCCAGAAGGAGTTCTGATGGAGGCTTTTGGCGACCAGGACACACAAGGAATTATATTCGGCCTAAGTGGAAACGGGGAAGCCATGGTAATAGTCAAAGCAAGTCATAAAATGGGCTTGGCAGTAGAAGAATCCTTTAGGGATCTGGTAACGCCCCCAAACGTTCGGAGATTGTTGGTAGAAAGAGTGGAAGCCATCGTGAGAGTGGTTTCAGACTCATCGATTTGCTGTTGTGAGTAATCTTGTTGGACAAGCTTTCATGCCGAAGTACATCTTCCCAACTTGGAGACAACTGCCGTATTTGTTGAAGAGTTTGGATGGCTATATGAGTCGTAGAGAACTTCAGGCTCGGCGGTTTTCTTGAGATACTTCTCAATAGAATTGTGAGGATTCCATAGTGTGACGTTGGTTGAGTTCCTCAGTGATGTAGTCATTCAGAAGGTCTCCGTAAGCGATTGGTCATTTGCCAGGAAGGCAGGCGGTTCGGGAGATGTTGGCCGGTCTTGAGTCGACTTCTGGTCGCCGCGCTTCTTCGCCCACTGTTGAACGTCCTCGAAAGGCATCCTGTTGTTGTTTGAAAAAGAGATAGATTTAAGACGTACGACGGTGTTAATAGTATTATAGACTCGCACCACGGCTTTGGGGTAAGGGAAATCGGTAGACAGATGATGGCGGGAAATTAGCGAGTTCTTGGTGTAAGCCATTGCGCTGTTTTCCCTTACCGTGAGGTGAAGTGGATGGTGGCGGCTGTCCGGTATTGTAGTCACTCGTTGTCGAAAAGGAATCGCATCGCATCCGTAGTTTCGATTTCCAGTTCCTCGGAGCAATAGAAGAGGTCGTCTATCATGACAGCTCGGAGGCCCTCATCCTACGTCCGGGCCGTAAGTGCACGTAAAGCCACACCAGGATCAGCAGAAGCAAACCTTGGACTATCGCAGCCTTGTTACTTCCAATGATGGTTGAATCCAATGCCCTGATATGTAGGCTAATGTTGACAACCAGAGTCCGAGCAGCAGATTCTTTGACTTTCTCTTATTGAGATACATCTGGCTTGGCAAATGTCTTTTCATCCCCAGAGGCGAACTCTCAGGGGAGCTGGAAGTTGGTTGCTTTCACTCAATTGGGATCGTGTTGGCATGTTAAGTCGTTGTTCGCAGTGGCGCATGTCGCTGACTGATTGGGGCAAAGCTGTCGAACGGTAAACGCAGACGTTTACGACTTTCCCAGAATCCTCATCAAACCTTCGCGATCTGCTGTCATTTCTGCCATTTGAGCTTCCAGCTTCTCAAAATAGTCTTAACTCTCTGCCAGACTCCCCTTTAAAGCTTCGAGAGCGAGGCACTGCACGATTCCTTGCCGGATCAGCTCGGGATTCTCCTATGAACTTCCCCTATCGAAGCCTGCCATGAACTCTTCAGGACAAGTGAGGATAGGGCTGTTGAGTTCAGTTCCATACCAGTCGTGCTTATTTGAAGGTTGATATGTTCCGAGTGGTGAGATAATGGCGATGCAGCAGAAGGAGACAGTACTGGCGCAGTCTCTGGTGATGTGACGCCCCAGAACAATCAACCAAAAATCAGTCTTAGACACTGGTGAGGATACATAATCAGAGTCAGGACCTCCTTTGGATCTGTGAATTCCTCAGGGTGAGCCAGAAGGTCCTTGCTTACAGTGCCTCTTGCAACAGCGAGCTCCTGCACCTGATGCCTCTTAAATAAAAGGCACTGAATAGTAATATAGTTGCCGACCAGGCATCGCGCGGCTCTTCCAGATTCTTCGCTGTGAATGCTTACAAATCTCGAAGTGCTTCTCGAAGCCTTCGTGTGAGTAGACAGTATCGCGAACTGCAGCACCAAATGAATAGTTTTGCTGTTGTTACTGGGTTTCCTTCTCCGCTTAGAACTAACGTTGCGTCAGATGTAAGATCAAAACATCATTTACCAAAAATGACATTAGAATTTGTCTTATTTTCGATGTGTGCAGCCGGCGAGATTATTGCATTGTCATTTGTTAGGGGTCGCATACTCCCCACGCTGGCTCATTCATATGTTGGTAACCTCAGAGGGCCTGTCCGGGCGTCGGCGCCAGCAGGAAGGCAAAAAGTCTGTCGTAGTGACAGGTGGTGTTAGTGTGACGAGCAACAACACCATTCGGGAGCTGTCTGCTTCCCTTCATGTATGTGACTCCGTAATATTGCTGTTTGTCAGGTCGTCTTCGAAAGCAAGACTTGTGATGGTAGGCTTGTTGCTCATGTATGAAACGACCCGAAACTTCTGGACTATATTCGGAGTATTCTCGTAAACAAGCCCGAGCATCTCTGTATCACCACTCCCAACCGAAGATCAAGACCCTGCGAGTCCCCTTTTTGAGATCAAGGTCTCGCTATTTGCTTCCAGACGACTGCGGTGCGTGTATTGTCGATCTCAATGTAAAGAAGAACATCTTACGCTGGTTCCATGTCCGCAACTCCTCCCGACTGGTCTGGTGGCGGAGCTCTTTCAAGGACCAGTTGCGAAATGTTAGATTCGGATGCTCGTGGCCGATCGTAGCCCAAGGGTTAGGGAAGTTTGTTTGGGAAGACATTGTTTGCGATAGCTCCAGGCAAATGATGGAAGACCTCGCGGCGTGAGAGGTGGTGCTTGTTGACCCAGTCTCCGTCAACGTTTTGGGAGTGGTACCAGAAGTTCACGGGGTCGAAGCACAGACTTGATTGCTGCGAACGTCTCCTGCGGAAGACACAGAAGGTTGTATGCGTGTTGCAGATTGCAAAGTTGCGATCGAACTTCAAAAGGCAGCTGTAGATCTATCCTTGATTGTTGCTCCAGGCGCGCCAGGACTCTTGGTTCTAGAAGATACTGGTGGTGATCAGGATGTTTGGGCTCAGATAATGATGGCGAGGCCGCTCGGGCGTCGTTCATCTGTTGGAGGGTCCTCAGTCGACTTCTTGTCGGCTTCGTCACACACTGCCGAACTTGATTGAAAGGCATTTTGATGTTATTTGGTGAAAGATGTGAAAATGTGTAAGATAGAGAGATGAGGAGTTTGGAGGATTGTTTCTTGAGAGAGGATATGCTTTGGTATGATTGCTAAGAAAAGCTTGGTGAAGAGGTCTAACAAGACGAGGAGGGTGAGGTCGCGAGATGATTACCTCGCTCTGGACCATCTTCCCCCTGAGGACCAGCCGCCTCTAGAGTTAAGTCTATTTCATCGAAGTAGCCGCCAAATGTATTATCGGTTGAGGTCTTCTAAGGAAAACCTGTTGGCAATAACCTTATCCAGGATTATGCCGTACGGAATCGGGAAGTGACGCTAAAATGCCCCGGGATCCGGGCATAGACGTAAATCCTTGGAGCCTGATAAAGAGGTAAATAAGAGGATTTGTGCTGCGTGAGCAAGGATTATCGCGACCGGATTTAGATCATGCTCTAAGTATTTCTCGTTAATGCCGGTGAAGTCGTTATATATTGGGATAAAGGTAGGACGGGGATGGTGGAGGGCCAACATGATGGCCTAAGGGTTAGCGTGTACTGCAGATAGTACATGGCCGCGATCTCAAGCCCAGTCCAGGAGATGTATGAGCCAGGGGACCATATTTTCTTGGAGCAAAATGGCCGGATCGCATCTACCTTGAGGCAGCGATCAATCTTTGCACCGGTATACCCGCCTTACCAGCGTGTGGATGTGACTTGTAAGACTAGCGCAAGGCGTGATGTTGTGGTTGAACACTTCGTCTGAACTTGTAAGGAGCTTCGAAATAGATCGTCTTGCAGCAAATGAAAGATGTCTAGCTGCATCTGAGTTGCGAATGCCGTTGTAAAAAGAATCTTGCGGTAATGGCGATTCCCATTCAGGGGAAGGCAATCCTCGTAAATCTCGTAAATTAGCCCCCCGACCAACTCCAACACTTCTGTCGCATCGCGGCCAGGGGAAGCGCGAAGTGGACGCCGCGGCTCAGGGTAGAAATCGCGCACCAGGATGGCCAGTTCGAGGCATCCAGGCAGATGAGTTGCTCCCATGTGGCTTGTTCAGCATCGTAACGTCAAACTCCTTGACTACAGACATGGCGGCTTTAATGGCCCCCATCGGACGGACGATCCGGCACATTTGCGAGCAGGCCAGCATCAGATTACACAACACGTCGACTTTTACGTCGGTGTCGTCGCTGATTAGTTCGGCGATGAAGGCCTGGAGCTCTTCAGAGAGTCTCTACAGGCCTGTGCATTTTGTAGTACCCCTTCGTGGACTTCTACCATGAGCTATTAGAGGCCTCATTGGAAGTGTTGTATCGCGTCTGAGCATCCTGAAGTTTCCAAAATACTTCAGGAAAGTCGTCTTTGGAGTAGGTGAATTCGGCGGAGAGGACTCCGTGTCCGAGTTGGAGCCTGAGCAAGCGCTCGAGGATGGGATGGCATTGGATGGCCCACCCCCATGAAACTAAATGCAGTTGGGCTCTTCGTAGATACGGCAAAGGAAGTCACAGCCGTCTGAAAATGTGGCGGTCGTGTCGCTCGATCTGCTGAAAGCCTCTGGCGAAGGCTCTCGCGTAGAAAGCTATGTTCAGCGCCAATGGAAGTCCGCCGATTCCCAGACAAGGAACAGCTTGTGTGGGCAGCTCCCAGCAAAGACGACTTTCTCCTTGTCCCAGCATCACCCCCTAATTTCATTCGTTTTCTTTTTCCTTTTTTACTCTTATCGAGCATGCATCCTGGTGCGCGCGCCGATACACCGCCGAAATATTCTTTAGGCCAAGTCGACAGAGATTTGCTGCGTTCCACATAATATGCCCGCTACGCCTTGCAGATGTCGTTTATTGTAGTCGTCATGGGATGGGATCTCCACGTAAGGAGCATTCCTTTCACCCTCTATTAGAAGAGAAACAGTGTAAGATCGCTTAATACAATAGTGTACTATCAGCTCTTCTCGGACTATTTCGCGTACTCCCAGATCTGCTGGGATCATGTGTCTTGTATTGTCCCTGAGGAGGGAGAGGGCCCAGCATGTATGGAAGCCTTGAGACATGGGTTTAGTCGATGCTATTGACTGGCTCTGGCGAATGGCTGGGATTCATCCATCTGCATATTCTCGATGGCGGTAGGAGATTTGTTCGATCAGATCCTGGCCGCCGATTAAGTCTTGCAAAACCATAGACTCTTCGACCTGGTCTCCGTCAATGTTGAGTGACTGATTATCCAATTTCAACTGCCGCTGCTCTGAAGTCGGCATCCCCTCTTTGTCCTCATGCGCCTCTTCATCAGCCAGTGTGTAGCAGAATTAAATGACACCGGCATGAGCCATACGTCGAATGGTGCATTTCTGGATGCAAAGTTGGTGATGAATACTGTGCCAGTAAGTTGCGTAGCTCCTCATGTGGGTGAAGAGTGTCTCTCCGTGCACAGGAGTATACGCGCGGGTGGTAACTGGGTCGAGCTCAAATACGTCCGTCAGACATACCAACTCTTCTTCGTATCTTCTTTCCCACAGCTCAGAATCTTCTTGGGCCCCCTTTTAGTTCTGGGAAATTTGTTGTGGTACTTTCGTGAATGAGAAGTATTCTCATTACACATCTCCATTGATTTGTAGAGGACCGAGCTGACTGATGACAGTCGGAACGAGGTTTTTAGGCCTCGAAGTCATCGCCGGTTTTGATAGGCGCAGGTTGCTGAACGTGTCGTGATATTTAGGCGCGAAGAAGAAACCATGAGTTTCTGGATGTTGCGCTCGATGGGGGTTGTGACAGCCCGGGTCATGGGAGATCCGGAGGTGGCCTTGGGAGAAGAGACTGTGATAGTAGGCACAGCCATTCTGAGGGGGGAAGTTGGTCTCATGCCCATCATGAAACGGCACATCAAAGGTGACGAAGCATCGAATCCAGCGTTCTTTTTCTCCTTCTGGATTCAATCTGACGTGGTTTTCCCTCCACGAATCTTGTTCTTCGCCGCCTGCTTTGCTTTCTCAGCGTATCAATTCTTTGGGCGTTGAGCTAGATGGGTCGTGTTGACTGTGGAATCGTGCACTGGAACCATGCCTCTTCGGATTTCACACCCTGCTTCTTGTTGCCCGAGGCCCTCTACCTTCACTTTTCCGAAAAGGTCTTCTTGAAGGTTTGGATCTTTTTGGATCACTTGAGCAATCTTTTCTATACCCCCAGGGGACTTATTGGAATACATGGCAACTTAGAGGCACTCACGTCATCTGGACAACGTGACCGCAGATGTAGATGGATGGGTCGATATATACAGGCCGCTTTGCGATCATCTTCTGAAGGACCTTGACGATCGATTCTGCTTGGGTCAAGTAGGCATTGGCGGCCATGGCCTGTCGTGCTGGGTTGGGTTGGTCACCGGGGTCGGGGGAGTCTTTGACGGAGGACATGGGCTTGCGCTGAGATGATTGTTTTGACCTGAAGGGCCCGCTTCAGATGATGGAGGTGTTTGTTCGGAGCCCGAGCTTACAGGCTGGTTCTGGCCTGAAGCTTGAGCAGTTCGGTAAGCTGCACCGTTACGGGTGCTGAGCTTGATTATCTCCCTCCTTGTACTTCAGGCTGAACAAGATAAAGGCCCACCTTTGCGAGGCATCATGCTAGGTCCTAATGAGAGCCAATATGACTGATAAGCTAAGGCCCAGAATTGGGCGACTTGAGATAGCGAATGTGTAAGGTGCTGGAGTTGTTGCGCCACCTTGGTGATGTCAACGTCGGCCCCTGACTTGAGTCATGATGAGATTGAGGCTGGTTAGGAAGCCTGATGACTTGGCTATCGCTCAGTTCCTCTTGGCTAGAAATTGGCTGATCGACGCTCGGTGGCTGGGATATAGGAGCCAGATCAGCTCTTGGTTACTGGGACTGTCGGTATTGGAAGGAGAAGGTCTCGATGGTTGAGAATGGTATGCTCAAAATAAGAGATTAGGACTGGGTGCTTTTGCCCTGAGCACGCTGAGGACAGACAGGTATGCATATCTCGAAGAAGGAGGAATTATTGCCCAATCGTGTCCTGAATGTCAAGTTTCTATGCAGAAGCATGTGTTGAGAATGAACCACTAGTTGGATCTCTTGGCAGTGTTACTCGATGCTATCTTCAGGGACATGGTCAGCGATTCGGTCCTCGTTGTGAATCGTGCTGCTCGTGTTATTTGCGGGACACGACTGGCATCTGGCGATCGCTGTCGCTTTCTGCCAGGGCCTCGTCTTTTGGGAGGCCTGGTGGAATGATGTGTTCTGAGATCGATTTCTTGACTGCATGCAAAAAGTAACATCTGAAGTCGAGATGCCTGGCACGATAGCACCTTGCCGAATGAGATCGGCGTTTGGCTCGAAGCTGGCTTGCGCCCCTTGACCCCTGCTGCTCAAGACCCAACTCACCCATCTCATCATCGAGTTGGTCCAATGCCAAAAATACCTTGGCCTCGACGTCTCTCAAGCCTCGGCGCCCGGCACAACATTGCGGTTTCCTGGTTGAAGACCACTTTGGGAACTGTGTTGTAAGAGTCCATAGGTCTCTTCCTTTCTCGGGCCCACTGCGATATCATCACCATCTTCTTGGCAAGGTATATGCTGTCATACATCGCTTGCGGACAATCTTTCCTTTCCAGCCAATACCCTCTTTCTTAAGGATATGCTTGTTCCAGGTTCTCGAAAATTTGTCGACCAAATTTGATCCATCAACTTGAGTCGATGACAAGCTCGTGAACGAATCAGTTGATGCATCTTTGAGACATACTTGACAAGGCTCACCATTGCTAGTTAGCTTGTCTTGGCTTTTGGATCGTTACCTATTTCTCATCATCTTCACGCTCTACACAGTCAGATCTTCGATCTCTGCGTCTCTCATAATGTCGCCTTCTTCTTGCAAGCACAGAATTGAGCGCAGGGGAATCGATGAGTGGAGAGGGTAAAGACTTCAGCTCAGTCGGACCTGCAAGTGAAGCGTTAGTGATGAACCGAAGCGATACAGATGGGCTTACTCACCAGAGGCACTAGCACTGTAAGAGTTGATTGAGGGGCGCTTTGTGAGTGTCCTCGTGTATTTTCGGCTGATATTCGTGATGCTGTAGAGAGGAAGCCGGTTGTATAATCTGCTCGATGTGGTGTCTTTCCCCTATAAGGAAATCATGCTCTCTATCTCCATCTGATTATAGACATCTATCAAAGCCTTGCTTCATCTGCACTCTGCACACCCTCTTTGATAGTCTTTGGGATCCATGCCATACTGGGCACATTGGTTGGCACTGGAAGTCCATAGAATTGAAGGGTTGGTCTCCCTGCTTGGAGTGGCACACGGGGTAAGATAGTCTCATAGTGAGATAGTCTCGGAGTGAGGCATTTCTAGCAAGTGAGAGTATGAGTCTGCGGTCTAGGCCATGGCTGTGGCATCCACAATTATTCTAGCGACAGCTACACTAGAATAGAGCGTAAAGTAGCTATACCATGAGGCGTAGATGCTTCAGATCTAACACCAGGGAATCTGGGACAGGTATCGGCGATGGGAGAAGGACGGGTATTCGCGATTGGGGAGACATATTGATCTGTCCGCGAAACATGGCGATTCTGAGATCGAGCTGGGCCCGGCCTCACTGTTTTATGCAGTTGTTTGGGCCACGCGGCTTAAGAAGGATTTATACCAGATCCTATTGAGCTGCAAGAATGGTCTCATAAGGGGATATACGCAGACATCAAGCAGACCAAGGATATGTTGCTGGTAATCCGTGTCCAAGGGTCAAGGAGAGGCGATAGTTAGGTACCAAATGAAATTGCCAGACTTGCGACGCTGCTGTGATGTTGATCATGGCATCGGGGTACTTTCGGTGATTTGTTCCACGGCTTAGCAGATTAGTCAATAAACTTAAGTATATAGTAGGGAGTATACTTTGTTTCCGTATGCGCGCTTCTTGCTGTCGCTCATGGCGATAGACTGATAGAAGAGTTTTGTGTAAGGTAAGAATTAGCACTGGAGTTAGGAGAGCCTAGACTGAGTCGTAAGTTCATCCTCCAGCTCAGGTTAGAGTTCCCTGACGACAGTAAGCGCAACATCGGCCGTTGTCTTGTTCGAGCTTAGTTGAGTGGTTGCGGGACGGTTTGACTACCCCCAAGATTCCAAGTTCTGTCGGAGCAAAGCATTACTCGCTGGTAGTCCCATCTTCCCGTACCAACGAGCTAAAATCAACTTCCTAATGTAAAAGAGTGACTATTTAGGGGTTTGTTGAGTTCACCGAGTCTATGTTTGACGTATTTGATGTCTTCGAACATTAAGGCTTCGTCTTTGGTTGTGAAGACTTTACGCATACCATGAAGTATTAACAAAGAGCCTTTGAAGGTCGATTGGCATCTGGGTCTGTAGTACTCTTCGGTGACTAATTGCCAGCGCCTGTGGCATCGATAGTCAATATATCACCGTGATCTGTGCTTGACGATAATAATCCCCTGGTAATCTCGCATGGCGCATTCCGGGGATTGGCTTCTGGTATGTGCTCAAATTGTCCTGGCAAATGTCCATGGGAGACAGACCAAGATGAAACTTGGGCTGTCCTCCAGTGCGACCATTTGCATCAGCTTGCTGTGTCGTCGGGCTCTTAGAAGCTTGTATACGTTGATGTTGTTGAATAAGCCTTTGGGCGACCTGCTGGCATTGACAGTAGCAGACTTTGAGGCGGAAGTGAAGCTTAGCAGATGTAGTCGATTCTTTGGCTTCTTTACTTCCCGATTTTTTCTCATTTGGGCTTCTAACATGGCCTCTTGATCTTGAAGCTAGTGGCGTTAGAAAGCCAGTGTCATAACACGGCTCAGGCGTCAAAGACTCCGAGTCATCGGAAAATATTCACTGATGAACTCGCTGATTGATTGTCAGTCCGCTAGAACTATGGCTTCCGGGCGTGTCTTGGACTAAAACAATTCAAGGCTCCTCTTGGAAAGCCTTTCCTCGAAGGAAGTACCGATTGAAGAACAGTGCAGCCAGGATTTGGTATACTTCGGTATTTGACACAGCAGAACTGCCAAGTTCATCACGTCAGAATCTGAGCGGCACGAGTTGTTAGCTCCACAGAACACTAAAACTTGGATATTGTAAGTATAAGCCGCTTTTAGAGATCTGTATCAAATATGCGCGAGAAGGCACAGATGAAGAGTTGAAGCCAGGCCAGTTGACGTTGATACGCGTGAGCTATAACGAGAATGACTGGTGATAACGACCTTCAATCAAACTCTGAGAAATTCACAGAAATATCGAGCGTTTTGAGGGCCCTATTTCTCTCCGCCATGAGGTAGTAGTAACATGAGATTGTTTGTAGTCACTGGGGCCAGACTTCTCGATCGGAAAACCAGGCCTCCTGGACTTGATATTAGCTTATAGGTATATAACGCACCGTGCAGAGGATGAACGTACCTTGATCAGCTTAACAAGAGACGGCGCTATCTTATCTTTGCCACAGTCTTCAGGTCTTTCGAGCATTACCTTGATTGTAAATCCGAGCTGGCAACAAGCCAACAAGTCCTTCTAGGAAATGCCATCGACCTCGGCCAGCTTCTCCTGGATCAGATCTATATACGCAGCGTCTCCAGTGGTTTCATATGCTGACAGAACCCCCTGGATCGATGATTTAAAAAATGCCAAGGATGGACATGTCGAGGGCAAGCCTCGGATTCTCTCTCGCTTGCATGCTACCATGGGAACTGTGACGCTGCAAACAATGAGCATGTCCTCCATCCCAATCAGCGCCATACAAAGCGATGTGAAGAGGCCCTCATGGCAGCTTCGAGTGCATATTTTAGGAATAGGAGTGATCCATACTCCACACAAAACCCGGACTTTTGAGAGGCCACAGGCGTTGTGGATATCATCATTCCGCTACTAGCTGTTGCGGTTTGGTGTAAGTCGGAGAGACAATTTGGTTTTTGTAGTGTTGTCGATCTTTTCGACGGACGCGAAATGGCCAACAGCCATAGCTTCCGGTGTCTCCAGTTTTTGTAGCTGTTATAAGTAAAGGAGACTCTGAGAACCATTCATAGTGCTGTAGTTTTACGCAAGTGGATGAGTGATGAATTCGAGAGTGGCATCGTCGATTGATCGGGGTAAAGCCAACGATGGTGGCTGTCGATGAAGCCTCGATGTGTCGCGTCGTCGAATGTGGAAGCCACCAGGAGATCATGGATCTTCAGCCGTTCGGGAGCGTAAGATATCTTCATTCGTAATCTTGGCGTCCTCATTTATTATACAGGTAGCCTGGATGATATCGAGAAGGTGGCCCGAGTACCAGTGCATAGTGCAAGTCATCAGACAGGTCTTAATAGTAACTGTGGTGTGAGGTGTGTTCGGAGGAAGACTACCGACTCGGTCGCTGCTAGATCGGTATGCTACGCAGGCGATTAGTTCCGCGGCTATGCTGCAGGGTTGGTCGACCGTGAGCTTCACGGTGTTTTTGTGGACACGGGCTTCGTTGGTCTGGACGCATCCGATCGGTCTCTAACCTGGAGTTGCCTGACTGATTCGGTTTGAATGCTTCGGAAAAAGGGGGCGCACATCGGAGCTTATTGCGGTTACCGGACTTCTTGACGGCATTGAGGTTTGACATGTACTGAGGCGGGTCTGGCTCTTCATATCGTTGTAGGATGAAGGGATTAATTTTCTCAAGTGTTAATGAGATGCCTCGTCTAGGCTTTGGGATTCTAGGTCGAGGTCAGCCTTGCGCAGGCAATTAGTCGCGCGGCTATGCTGCAAGGTTGGTTGACCGTGAGCTTGAGAAATAACAAAACACAAATAGATATTTCTATCAGTGTGATGTGAAATTGTCTTTTTCGTGTAGTTCAATGCGACCTTCAGACTCCAAACACTCCAACTCAAATTCAGGTACGGGGCCCTGGCGAAATATATCCACCGCCTTGGCCATAGGACACACTATAATTGCCTGGCTTGTGAGGTCTGGGTTCCGTATAGCGGTGGCTATGATGAGCTGCCTACTTGTAGTCAAACAGCATAGGATAAATAAACTTTCCGCAAGAGGTGGCATATTGGCCCTGCTGAAGACCATGATATTGATCATTTCGTGTATATCATTCTTTGGGAACTCGGGGCAGTTCCAGGTATTATGTCGAGAAGAGTTGCAGATGTGCTGCCTAATAGAGGCCTGTATCAGAAGCTCTAGCATGGCCGGTGTCCATCCTAGGCCGCCACAAAGTCTCTCGATTCTCTAGTCCGCAGTCGCCTTGTCTCCCTCAGGTTCGTAGCAATCGGTAGCTGGGAGGGGACGAGATATTTCTTCAGAGTCGATGTCCTTGCCACGGGAGGACGGGGTGACGTGCGAAACATTGTTACCATCAGCTTGTCCTTCAGCATTTCTGTTCTGTGGATTGTTCTGTCGAAATGAACCGTTACACAACCTTGAGTGTGTTCATCGCATGAAACTCCCTCTCTCTCGCCAAGTATGTCCTTGTCCTGTGCTTCACGACACTGTTCCATGCACTCTTTGAGGTTATCATAAGTTGTCTCACAGAGTCACAGCCATCTGCTGAGCTGAGCTTCTGAAGAAGTCCACAATCATGCGGTTGTATAAGAATATCCTCTCACGTTCAGTAGACGCCGGGGTTCTCATTCTATAAAGCAATGGCTGTCCGAATGGCTAATACAGTACAAGTACCGGTTGTTGATTTAGGGTGAGAAAGATCGTCTTAACAATGATGCCAAGGCCAGGAAATCGCTGACAGCATACTCAAATTGTTGAATGAGAATCATGGATATCTGAGGAGCGAGAAGCAATAGATGTAGGTTCTCGACACTGTCGATTATCTGGCTGGGGTCATAGTCACTACCCAGAGAAGGGTGGCTTTCGTTTTCCTCCATTGTCAAATACCGGCTTGTGTGCTGTAGCTGTCCCTGCGTGTAGCTGTTGATCTGCTGCACGTACATCTTTGTTGATGAGTTATCAGCACATGTTTTCGCATGCTAGCTATCCAAGTAAAAAGGAATTCACTTGAGATTGATACAGAGATAGAGACTCTGATATTCTCGGGGATAGCTATCTGCAAGACGCTGAGCAGAAGTATCAAGTAACCAAGTTATCATCATCCTTCGTAACGAATATGTCACGGGCGTGAACAATCCAATCCCTGATTTTGTTCACCTTATTGATGAGTTTGTCGGTTTCCGCTCGGCTTGGCGCGAAGCTCTGATTCTTGCTCCTTCGGCTGAACTCATGATAGACACAAGTCTGTCGAATTTCGAAAGTCTCCTTTGTATGGCAGCTCCGGCGAGGAGGAAAGTCGGGATGCCAGGTAATATAGCACCTTGACGAATGAGGCCGGGTCGTTTGGCTCGAAGCTTGCCTGCTCGAGAGTCGCTTGAACTCGAATACTCACAGAGGAGATCGTCTTCCCCTTCCATGTCCTTTTCTGTGGCTCGGTCCACGCCAATGCTTTCAGCAACTTCTCCTTGAGTCAGCTCGAACAAGAGGGGCATATCGAGAGCCCTTGCTTGAGCTCCAACTGGGTTGTCGACTAACATGTGGCCCTGAGATTGTAGGACTTTTGGGTCCGTCATTTTCAGTTGTCGATAGCTGCTCTACGCACAACATGTTTTGGAAGGAAGGCTGGTCGGATGAAATCTCATATTGGCTGGAAGTTCTTTCGCCTGCTTCACAAGAAAACGAGGCCACTGGGTATCCAATCTTGATCATCTGGGTAATGTCCTTGGCATCGAGGCGCTCCTGGGTTGCCTGGCATTTGTGCAAGATATCTGAGCCGGTCTTCTGTGTCGCTGTTGCTTGATATCTCGTAGGCATCGATTCTTTGCGGTTTGTTCATCTTGAATGCTCGTTCAATATGTTCTCCCGGACGTTTTGATGAATACCTGGGGTTTAGGCTTGGATCTGTTATTCAGGGGACGCAACGATGTCAGGAGGCTGATGGCGCGACAGCTATCCCGATGGTAGAAGAGCTCAGAAAGCTTTACTTCAAGGATTATGGACAGGCGGGCTCGGTAACGCGGTATTCAGTCCATATACCAGCCTGAAATGACGTCTGAGAATACTAGACATTCACACTTCATCGTGTCGTCTTCTAATTTGGCGAGCGTATACTTCAATGAAGCGCATGACTATCGACGAATGCATGATCAACGATGCTCAAGGCGTCGATGCCAGGATGTCAGTAGTGGATATAGTGCCATTGGCGACAAGAAAAGCTACAGACAGAGCTAGCAAATCAGGAGATGCTCAACTATCCAAACGACTAGACTGAGAGAAGGTGGATTTGGAGATAGCTCTGGCCGGTTCGTGGAGTCTTTCTGATGCTCTCAACTCCCGGTGAAGCAAAGGTCTCGGGTGGTATCGAAGAACGGCAGTGGTACTTCTATGGTTGCATTTCGATGTGCAACGAAGGACGTGAGTGAACACAGCAATGCCGGACCCCGGGAGCCAGGTCTCGGAAAAGATAAGCTTGTTCCGGAACCTTTGACTCGGTCTCCGGAGATCGTGTTGTTCGCATCAACGCCAGCCCACAGCATAGGAGCTTTAGGTGCAGTGGAACTATACCTCCATTCTCACGTGCAGAAAAGAGTTTGGGGGTGGAGATGTTCAGGTGTGTCTTGAACATCTGTGGTTGAACAGGGCCAATCACTCATCCAGAAGGCTTCCGCTATACTAGGGACTTTGGTGATGGCCTGCGGAAGTCAGGCCGTTTGAAATCAGCCTTCCGTTCTCGCTGAGGTCGTCGAAGCTTAACCCAGGCTTCGTGGACTTCGAGTGCTGAAAATCTCTGTTCTTTTGAGGTTGAAGTGGAATGGACTGAGATGCTTCGGTATGTACACTTTGACCACCAGGCGTGTCTCTGCACATATGAAAACAAGTCATCGTGTACGGTGCTGGTACTGGCCTGGTTTCTGGTAAGTAGGCCGTATCGTCAAGATCTTTGCTGAAGACTGGCAGCGTTTCTTGGTTAGGGGCGGAGAAACGATACGCTTCTCCAGTGAAAGGTTTTGGATAATTGGGATCGAGCTTCTGTCTGGTCTTGTCTCTGACTCGCGGTCCGTCATTGCACATCGAAAGCCTTCTGAAAGTGCTCACCATGCTCTATCATTTGAACTCTGAATGAGAATCTCCCGTCGACGACTCGGTCAATCGTGTCGAAGAACGTCACTGGTACCTGGATGGTATTGGTTGAGGGTTTCTGCGCTGCTTCCCACGCATCAGCTGTGAAGGGTCCGCATCTCGTGCCCACTCGAGCATACGAAACTGTATCTTAATCCAGGTGACGATCATTCGGCATCGAGGCTACCGGTTGCGAGCCGACTAGACAGGGTCAAAGTGCGCGAAGGGGTCTCTCCAACTCCATGCGATTTGATTCACGGCGGCTCATCGAACTCTGCCCGAGCCTTCTCAGCGCCGTTGACAGAATACCGCAGAGCTGTCTCTTTCGACCATGTCCTCAACTTCCTTCATCTCTGCATCGCAAGCGCGCTGCAAGTCTTGGCCCATCAGTCAGTTCATATTGAGGTAGATTGACAAAGGAATAGCCTTCGAGGTGATCCTTTCGAAGTCGTACTTGCAGTCTGTCTCTCGTCTTGTAGATGGTGAAGCTTCGTTCTATGGTGATGGCTGGGTTGAATTGTTTGTCTTTGGGGTCTTCAGCCTCATTCTTAACATCTGCGACCTTCGCATCCATCCAAGGCATCAATGATAATTACCAGCGGTGTCTTGGCCAGTTCTCCCAGTGGTGCTTCAATAAGCTCAGCAAATTGTTTCGATACAGCCTTGCTGGCTATATTAGTGTCAGAATCGATCGTTTTCTTGACGAATTGTGCCTATCCTGGGGCAGCCACATTGATATCGATCGGGACAGCTGGCCCAGAGACCGATGAAGAATCCGCTAAGATTCAAAGTTTCTTAGTACGACGATTCCCTTGTCGCATTTGACTGTTCGCGAACTAAGCTCTCGTAGAATGGGAAGGCAACACTAAAATGGTTTCATTGCGTGCGGATCATTGATTGAGCAAATCAATTATATCGTGCCCAGGCCAAGAAAGCAAACTCATCCTTCGTGAAACAAGGGGTTTATGGTTCTTGACACTAGTAGGCGTAACCTCGACCACGGCCACAGTAGAGCAGTGCCAGGGAATATCATCTTTCCGTACCACCCAGCTACCCTTTGTCTTCTTAGCCTTGGCCTCGCCGACCTCACTGTTGTCACTAACCTTACTATTGTCGCCAACCTCGCTGGTATATGGGCACTTATGAATGCAAGCGCGTACGGCATCGATTCGCGTTGGCTGCCAGACTTGCCCGCCTTGAGGAAGTTGTTGACTACGTTGCGGTCCTCTCGATCCGGTAGGTCTGGCCAGTTTGGCTTGTCTTTCCCATCGTTGAAGTTGAGGACCTTCGGGTGTACGTAGAGCTTCGGGTCGCCAGCATATGACTCCAGAGCGTCCTCGTCCCCAGAACTCTCTGAGACTGGACTAAACAAACCAATGCAGATGTACTTCGGCGGGCGTGTATCTCATAGATCTCAACGAAAGCCGCCTGGAGGGCTTCGATCTCCTTTTCTGCTGCCTTTTGACTGCGACAATAGGCGGGCTTTCCCATCATTCCGAGAAGCGAGATTCTGAGCGCCGAAATGCCATCACTCTTTCCACTGTTTCTACTATGCCTCTCCATATACGGAGATCGGTATGATCGGGTTCCATACGGTCGTTTGCGAGGGTCAATGTGTTCGACCTTCATGACCTCGGCGCAGTCGCCGAGAGGTGGGAGAGAATCCGCGAAAGGGGTCTGTGAAAATATGACTGTAAAGTCTTTGACGGCCACAAGTCTCAACTGAAAATGACTGTTTCTTTTCGCGGGCTTTGAGAGCTTCAAGCTGCTTTTTCTTCGACTGACGCATCTCGAATCCCAAGCACAAGAATACTTAAGGGAGTAAATAAACCAAATCCAGAAATCGCTCATCGTACTCTGAGGAAGTTCCAGCGCCATAAGAAGTTGGAATCACATCGACAAGATTGTCAACGAATCTGAGCTGGGAGCTCTAGAAAAGCAGCATCGCTCCCTGGCACGCCGCAGCGAGTCTTCAGATTGCTCATCATCTCATGAGAGTCGAAGGTTGTTTCCGTTGGATTTGAGAACATCTTACTCAGCGACTCAAGGATCGTGAGTACATGGGAGAACGTGGAATTAAACAGCTCAGATAGCTGGAGTCTTGGCCACCAGAGGATTTCGGTCATCGCCAGGCTGATCAGATACTTCGACCGAACAGCAGATCCTCGTGTCGCTTGATCTAGTGTGGCGCCCCAAGAGTTGCAACTTGGCCTATTATGTCCATCTAATAGCAGAGCCAGTTAACTGCTGCTGAACGATACTTGTTGTCCAATCCCCCACCAATTGCTGCTGACTGCATGTGGATATAAGGGAACTAGCCACCCATCTCCCCCGTCTTTATCAGGAGCTGCTCTAGTCTCTCCTGAATCATTGGAAAGTTTTTAGGTGTCTCTCAAGTCCTCCTTGTCGGGACTTCTTGAGCTTGGGTGGCGCCCTATGAGTTGCGGTTTGGGCTTGAGTGATAACAGACACTTAGGCGTATTTCCCAAATCTCGAACACTTGGGGAGTGAGCTTGAAGTCTTGCCAGTTCTGTTTAGACGAGTCATCTGACACTGAAGGTTTCAACTGTGGTAGGTTCAGATCAGAGCCCGGTAGGCTAAATGGAATGTTTCGATAGACTTGACCCATTTTGTCTTGGAAGCAAGGTGAGGACTACCTTCGAGGTGGCGCAGGCAGACCAGTTAATTGAAGGCGTTGCTTCATTGCCACACGATCCTGATGAAGCCAGTATATTCGTCGTGATGTCCTGATGGCCACCTTTGCTACCCGTTTGGCCTCCCTGTGTCAACTACCCATTCTATCCTTGATGGTGTTTTGGGTATGGGTGTTGACGCCCTTGGTGTCCAGTAGTAAACCTCAGATGCCTCTTGGCCTTCCTTGCCGTCTACGCTTCATGCTCAATCTCACTGTCGTTTTTGTTATCAAATTCATCCAACTCATAAACTTGATACTCGGCCTAATCTCAATCAGGTTCCTCTTCGTGACGAACGAGAATTTTGAATACTCAGTCAAATCAAAACCCAGGTTATATCAACACATATCACATAGTTCTTCGTAGGTGCAGTCCTCGCAAAAAGAAACGTTCCAAAGCCTCCAAATAAGCCAGAGAAATCCTAGCATGGCTGAAGCCTCCGCCGGCTCATCCGGAATTTTCTGTTGGCTTGTCGTTGGGCTCAGCCGTCTGTGACTTATAGCCGTAGTGTTTTGCCTCGGACGTAAGCCAACCAGCAACAGAGTCTGTGTCCTCTTTATACTGCTTCAAGACGCTGACTAGGTTGTATGGGAGCGTTGACGGTACCAGCTTTGAGAGGAGCTTTCCATTGAACTTGGTCTTGGTAGTTGTTACATGTAGGGTTAAAATGCGACAGCGAGACCCTGTAGTTGCAGTGCTGTAGGGCGTGAGGGCATACTTTGCTGTAGTGGTGTGAGCTGAATTGGTGTCGTGTGGGATGTGAATACCTAGCCTGAGCTGATACCATTTCCCTCACAATTGGAGCACGACCCTAGTCGAACTTGCCGACTCTCAGTGTTGCCATGAATGCTTCGAAATGGGAGTACCCCAGGAAAGGACAAGCATGGGCAATACATCTCCCAACGATCTCGCCAGCACGCTTAGGTTGGGGGAATTTGCAGGGCCCAGGTACGGCAGCCAATATGTCTGCCCGCTGAGAATTGTACCAGTTCGCTCCGAACATAGTCTACCAGGTTCGGATCTTTTGAGTCACGAATTCTCAACAGAGACTTTCGATGGGCGTGCAAGCATCCGTGGAAGTTCTGGTAATTCCAGCGACCGTACTGTAGTACAGAGAATCCGGTGAGGCGGCCAACACGGATAATGGATGTATTAACACAGTGGCTGGGATCATGTCTTCTGCACGAATTACAAGTCTTCTTAAGCTGGTGAGCAGATGTTGCAGATTGTGGCCAAGACGGCAGAGAAATTCAGGCTCTTGGGCGGAAGATTGATTTGAGGCTGTGGAGTATGAGCCTGGCCGCCCTGGTGTGTTTGAGTCGATTTTCAAGGATGATTGTGAGTTTCTGGCCACATTGAACTCCAATCTGCTCCCCGTCTCACAATCGGAGGCAATAAGGTCAAAAGAAGAGGTATTGCTTCTCAGACAGCCATGATGGAATATCTGATGGATGGAGCGGCCGCGGAAGTACCATTTTGTGCGGATATAAGAGCATTTGCGGCGGATGCTGGCCGCATCCTCAGGCGTGGCATCATCCTCATGGGTATATCTATCTGTGAGATAGATATCCAGCTCGGACATTCCAGTAGGGACTAGGTCAGACGACATGTTGTGAGGTCGGCAGGTCCATAGATGATAGTGTCAACAAAGCAGAAGCGTCCCGAAGTGACAGCTTGGGAGATTGGGTGAAACGTAATAATCTCTACATCCTCGTCATCAGAGGTAGTGTCCAGATTCTTACAGCCTCAATACCATCGATTCGTTCGAGGACTTGTTCGAAGCTCTTCTCGTCTTTCCATCCCTTCAGCTTGTAGGGTCTTTTGTAGGTCCAGGCTTCTTGTGATGCCTTCTCAAAAGCTGTTCTCAGGGTGTTGAACTTGAATTTGGGTTGACCATTACCCGTTTTGCCTGTGATAGCAGTGCAGGCTGGGCTCATACCCCATGTAAACAGCATCTGCCTGGTGTCTGAGATATATGGCTGGGATGGGAGAAATCTTTAATGGCAATCTGACGATGACATCCGGTTGAGAAGTGCATCTATCATCACCCTCTCCCCGCCCTTTTGCCCCCCCTCCTCTGTCTTTTGTACTTTGCAAAGTTCTCAGAGGCCAGACTGCGATCTCGTAGTCGTTCTGATCGCCATCGTCATTCTATATTTGCCCTGAGGTGACATGCCTTATCAAGCCGCTGGCCAGAAGCTCGGTGACTCCTCTACAAACAACCTTTCAGTGAGTCACCGTCGCCATCACCTTTTTATCATAGTCCATTTTACAAACAGGAGATTGGATCTCCGCTTGCCTTGGCACAGACTTTCTTTTCTTTCGTTGCTCGTCTGGTAAAGGCATGCCTTGAGATGTACTTGATACTTTCCTGCTGCATAAGCCTGTGAAATGCTTCGAAACATTGTGATTGCATCGCCGTGTTGCGCAGGAGCCAGTCTCGTACTGTGAGGCAGGGGGCGAAGTGTTAACGTTGGTGTCGGTGCCTTCGCTGATGGTCGACTATCGAAACTTGAATTCCTTGGTCTTTTGGGTCATCCTTGACCAGCTTGTTTTGACTGTAGGAGTCCAGGATAGGACTTATGCATTTGCTAAAAGTAAAACTTTTTGAATGTTCCAGCTTTCAGGGTGATTCTTGTCTGAAGCATGAGCTTCCCAGTAAACTGCACCGGTACGGGTGTTGAGCTTGATCCTCCTTCCTGGAACTGCAGACTCAATTGGTCGAGGAAGCGGAAAGGGGAAGGTCGATGATGAGAGACAACTTTGATGACTTGGGGAGAAATGGTGCGCGATGCGGTCGAGATCATGTAGTCAAAAGAGGTTGAAGCCGGGCGAGAGTTCGCTCTCCGCAAGGCTGTCGTCAGAAATGGCAATGGGAGCATTGGCTGATATGAAATGGTCCGCTCTTGGTAACAACACTCACACCAAGCACCATAGTTTGATCGTCGTTAGTCGCCTTGCTGTTGCCATAAATGGTATCAACCCATGTACGGTGACGGGCTGCATCAGGTGCCCTGTCCCTGGTGTTCATATAGCGATCATACCAGCTCTGAACATGGTCTTGACTCTCTGCCAGACTCTCCTTCAGAGCCTTGCATTCCGCTTCAAGCTTTAGGCATTGGACAATTCCTTGTCTGATAAGTTCGGAATTCCTTTTCTCAAAGACTGCAGAACTCAGCTAACATCTTGCGAAGTTCGGAAAGGCTTAAATTCGCTGAGAGCAAAAGATGGCCGTGTGATGTCTGGTAAAAGCAGGATAACAGGGAGTTACTTTTGTTGAAGACGCCTTTCATCTGACCACGAAGTCTGACCTGATGATCGAAGGGGATATCAGAGTGTCCAACCCACTGTACTTGATAGGTCGATGGCTATCTTGTACAGTCTCCAAAGCAGTTAGTCAGAGATTCAGATTGAGAGGTCTGAGGCTTAGACTTGGTAGTGTTGGATACAGCCTCAAACTAGACTGAGTAGTACCTGAGGGTACCCTGGTGACACTCTGTCTCAAGCGACTATGTCCTCTCGTGCCGGAGAATCCGGTGTTTTTGTCAGCGCCATGCTCGATCAAGCTCTGTCCCCGGCTTGGAGCATGCTTGCCGAAGAGTTCCGAGAGGTCAGAACCGGCCAGCTCTGGGGTTTTAAGTTTGTCGTTGCATGATCTGAGGCATTCTTCAGTCACGTTTAGGAGGTCGTAGAATGTATGTCGGCGATTGATAAGGATGGCTCGGGGCGTAGGATGTCCTTGGTAGAGCCCAGTCATGCCGCAGAATGTGCCTAACCGGACTGGATGAGATATTGCGTTTCGTTCATATGATAGTTAGACGACACTTGGGACTACGTCGGTCCCCTGAGAGTTCAGAAACAGCATATCCTGGAACGCGCTCTTGTTCCTCACTTGAGAAGAAGGCAGTCCCTTTGGCTGCTGGCCCTTCAAACCAGGGGCAGCCCTCAGGTTTGAACACAGCAGCATCATCGAGTTCAACATTCTCCGCTCAAATCCTGCTAGTCGGTAGCGGTGCTCAGTGCTGGGATGGGTTGTTGAGAAGTGTGTGAGAATCCTCGAGCATATCCTATACACATCAGCTAAGTCATTCTGTTTGCAAGTATATACTTACATACGAGCATTCAAGCCCATCAGCCTCGCAACTGACACAAGGCCTCAGGAAAGGGTTCATCTGCCATCAGTCGATCCGCTTGCGACAAGCGACGTCATGAGGCTGTGTAAACTCGGAGGTGTAAACGATTTTTAGACCCCCAGCCTATTACTTTGTTAATCCTCAAGTCGAAGTCGGGCTTGAGAATACCGGAGGCCAGTCTACTGTCTCCCCGTTGTGGTTACATAGTACAAGGGTATGTTTGACTGAGTGCTGCCAGGGCTACTTGATGCAATGGCAAGCTGGGATAAAACATCTCCCGACACTATTGCCAGCAAGTATAGGTGCTGACGAGCTTGTGGTGCCCGCACTGCTGGTAATCGTGGTAGATGTCTAAACACATTGTGCTTCCTCTTGAAGTTCAACCAGAAGAAGGCTCATCAATGCTAACAAGGACTGTTGTGAAGAAGACTTGTTAGCAAGAGGACAAGAAAGGCTTAGAAGGGGAGGTTCTTACTCTCATCTTACCCAGTGCCTATTGGGACAGGTCACTGACTTACGAACAGCCACCTCCTTTCTCATGTGAGCTTGGTCGCGGCGAAGAGCTTCCTCGTCTGCATGGAGGCCGATCTTGCTTGTCAACAAGGAAGATGGCTTGGCGCGACATGTTTCGAGGTTCTAAGTCAAGTTAGACATGATTATATGCAAAGAGAATAAAAGTTGTAACATACCACGAATTGACTCTGTCGATGGCGGTCTGTCTTGTAAAGTCTCTTGATCATCCGTCTCAAGCATGGAACACATGGGGTTCCTGGCTTGAAGGACGATATAGACAAATGACATTGCCAGAGTCGGACTTGGAGAAGTCGAGCCTCACCGTGGTGAGTAATGAAAAGGAGTTGAAAGCTATGCCAGAGCATAGTCCATGTCGTCAGAGTATCCTCCAGAGTGATGAGCGTATGAAGTATGTTCGGGGGCTGAACGGACAACGCCTTCCCATCCCTCATGAAGAATGGTAACTCACCTTGACGTAGCTAGACTTGTCAAGCCAAAAGATGCAGACTGAAAGAAAAGATGAACGAACCTTCGGGTGACCTCTGGAGAGACCAACTGCTATCTACGACGGTCTTTCGTGAAGCCGTCATCTATTGCAACTCCTAGACGAAGTTGAAACATCCGGCAAAACAAAATACTCAGCATCAAGGTCAGAGACCGAGAGCATTGTCACAAAGGGGTTACCCCAGCACAACCACAAGGGAAGCCCAGGACGTGATAATTGAAGAACAGAAATGGAGAAGAAAAGAAGAACAGGCTATATATCTGGGCGACAAGTCTGAGCTCTTCATTACATCATCAATTTTGATGAGCTAAGAGAAAAGAGAAAACTTCTTGCGTCCTGCATGTTGAGTTATGTTTGATGAGGTGGCATGCCTTGCCGTGGTGGCGGAGTGTTGTGTCGGCGGGAGCTGTGGTGCACGCTCCCGTGAGGTATCAGATCTGATATCGCATTTATCACATCACATTCCGACAGCCTACACTTTCTGGGCAATGCACGTTCCAATCTCTGTGTATGGGCTTGGAGCGGTGAGTAACAAGATGCAGCCAAACAAGCACAAGCCTCTGTTTTCCGACTGCAAATATCAGAGATCACGGTTCATTTCGCCTGCACGCATACTTGAGCCTACAGACGTATATACCGACATGAGATAACATACTCAAGCGTTCCAACACTTCACTGAATTCCAACCTTTGGATACACGCTTGGACCAATAAGTAATGAGATAGGCAAACGGCCACAAGTCCCTGCTCAATTCTGAGACGACAGCACATCTCATCGATCAGAGTTTAGGTTGTCTACCCGTTTCCACTCATGCCCAGACCTCCAAACATTCACACCGACGGAAAGTAATGCACCTAAACATTTGAACAACCGTCACAACTCAATTCTACCACCAACTCACACTCAACAAATCTCAGCCGTCCTCGCCACGCCAACAACCTCCTCACGCAAGACCCTTTAATGACAGATAATGTGATACATTCAAACACTTCACTATCTAAAAACCGCCATCTAATTATAAATCCAACAAATCACAGCCCCAATCTCAAACCCCCGGCCCCGCCTCCCTCCCGTCCCTCCCGCATCTCCACTCCCCCAAAAGCCTCCGATCGCCCCACAATAACCCTCCGATCCCCGTCTCCGTTCATCCGTCTCACTTCATGAGCCGTTTTTTTCTTCAAAACTCATCACCAAAACAGAACAATGCACACGCACCCTAATCAAATCCGCTCTGCGTGCGAGCGCTGCCGTCGCCAGAAACTACGCTGCTCACGGCCCCTCTCTTCGCCTTCATGCGCCCGCTGCACCCGTCTCGGCCTGACATGTCAGGCTGGTCTGCAGCGACGCGTCGGCAGACCGCCCAAGAGGGACATGGTGCTTCACAAGCCCGCTGATGATATGCAGTTTGTTCAAGCGCTGCTGGACGACACGGCTTGGAATCTTGATCCGTTTTGCGAGTATACGCCTGAGAGTCTCCCGTTTCCCATGGATGCGTGGCCTTCTGTGTCAGAGCTTGATCCGCCTGAGGTTGAGCAAAAGATCATAGTGCCTAGTATGCAGGTATTCGAGAAATTGTCGAAACTTAATGTCGATATCCACCGGGGATGGGAATTCGTGTCGCAGCTTGAGAATGACTTTCGGTTGGGTGCGTTTGTGTGTGAGGATCGGGAGAGGCAGAACGGGTATCAGAATATCCAGGTTGTGTTGAAGGCGGCGCAGGAATACCTTGTTGTCCTCAAGACACTGCATCGGCAGCTCGGGATACGTACTGTGTACTGCCAAGGTCGCAAGCCACATACAAACAGAATGATGCTGTCCCTGGAGGCAAACACCAAATCTCCTGAGTCCATAGCTTCTCCGTGGGGTGAAGCGACACCAACGTCCGGAAGCACTACACCCGAGCTTCCTCCAGTATTCGACTCACCGACCATGTTTCTAATAATGTCTTGCTACGTACAGCTCACCAAACATCTTGAAATTGTCCTCAAGATCATATTCAACTCAATATCAGATCCACACCAGGACCTCATCGATGCCGCTCCCATGTCGTTCGCCGACGTACCTCTGATTGAGCCCTCAACCCAATTCGTGCTCTTCTCCGAGATGTTTCGCCACGTCATGGGTCAGATGAATCTTCTCATGGGTCTGCCTAGTGTGTGGTCAAGCCAGAGCGCTTGGACAGGTCTGTTGACCAATCAGCGATATCGGGATATGCTGAATACTGAGCTTGGAGATGTGGAGGATGGGTGGACGACGAGGCCAGGCAAGTTGATGGAGATTAATAGAACAACAAAGGATATGCTGGACGAGTTCACCATGATGGGCATTTACTGAGCATTTCCTGCTGGCCCGGTAATCCAGGTAACGAGGAATCACAGATGCAACTTCGTAGCGTAGGAGCAAGTCGCAGCCGTAGAATTTGGATTCAAGGTGACAGTTCATCGGGAAATTTATACTCTAAGTTAATCTAATCTCTCTAGCGATAATTTATGGTTGAGCACTCTGGTGTTGGTGTGCTTCTTCGTGGTCGTCCTCCTGTAGCATCAAAGTGCTGGCTCTTGTAGCCCAAATCTCATTCCTAGCCTCAACTCCTCGCAAAAGCAAAATAAAATCCATGCAAAGTCATTATAGAGACATAGAAAAGGTGAATTCAAACTGGTTGCTGCCACCTGCGTCGAAAACGAACGGGAAATTGATAGCCACGTCGAGTGGTAGGCTATCGGCGACAGGACGTGATACCGTTGGCGTCGATCCTCGTCGAATCGTCCTTGATAAAGTGTGCTCCTCGCTATTGGCCCTCTTATTTCTTCCTTTCTTAATCGGTGTCGCTAGTGCCTTCTTTGGTTCTGATGGTGGTTCGACATTCCATTCGCAAGCGAGCACGCCGAACTCGACCTGCTCTGGGTTCTTGTGGGCGCTCAGGCTGCTCGACTTGGCGTATTTGACAAAGTTCTCTTGTAGCCAGGATTTGACTTGAAGAACTCGGGAGCTGATGGTCCAATCTTGCGTATCGGCTTCGAAGTAGCTTCTGTTCCCGCCCTCGAACCTGCATGTGCCAGCTTTCGCTTGAATAAGGTCAGTGGGATTGTCACAAAGCCCTTGTCATCTAGCGCTTACCTTTCAAGTTGCTCTGAAACCCGTGGCGATCTGTGGCAGCATTGAGGTCGGATTTACGTAGAATGAGGTAATCGACAAAGAAGAACTGCTCCAGATTGGGGAGATATTGGGCCAAGAATCTGTATAAGTGCTTTGGGTACCTGACTTTATCAGGAGTGCTGTGGATTAGGCCGCAGTTTGGACATCGCCTGGGCGATTGTTGCTCATACCATTTGTGGCAGTATCTGACCGCGACCTTTCGAATTTGATCGAGCCCTGAGCAGTTCAGAACCTTGTTGAAGCGTATGCTGTCTTCGTAGACCTCAGGTGGGACGTATTCAAGATAGATGACATCGGAGAGGGCGTTGAGACTAACGATCCGGCCAGTGTTAAGGCGGAAAGTCGAAGGCCGATTTGTAAGAGACTTGGCTACAGCAGCAGCTTCGTTGCATGTAACGGAAAGTTTGGTGAGCTGCTGATGGAGATTCGTGTAATAAGAGATATCGGCTTGTGGAGTGGGGTAGAGAGGTTTCAGTGTACCATACACCTTGGCAGTAGGGCGAGCTTCTCTTCTGACCTCGAGCGCCATGGAATCAACATCCTCATCGTGATCTTCAGCAGTTGCGTGGAGGAACATCGGCTCTTTGAGCCACCACTTTCCAAGCCCTGTTGACGGGTGCCAGTCGGTGTCGATTTTGAGAAAGTGCATGCCAGGAGTCTCCAGGGTAGCTTGCCATATCTGGGCACGTATCTCTGGCGGCAGGCGAGGAAAAGGCGAGAAGGTGCGGCAATCTTCAGGTATCTGGAATTTGAGAGGAGTCTCTATCGATTGTAGAGGGGACTCTGTAGAAGGCTCTGTCTCTTTTGATGCTGGGGGATGTTGGACGGTGACGCCATCGTGGGCACTATCAAGGTCGTGAGCACTCATGATAGCCGTGGGCCATGAGCTTATCGCTATCTCGCGATCATGAAGGAGGGGTGTAGATTAGAAAGACGGACGATCAAAAGAGCGAAGACGACGCAACAAAAGCAATCGGCGGAGCTGGATGGAGTGAAGAGAAAGTGAAGATACAGAGTATCGATGGTGTTGCAGAAACAAAAATGATGGAGTGAAGTTGGAGAAGTAGCGGAAGCTTCATATCAGTGGCCATTGTGTAATCGGGATTGGCGGGGAAGCAGGCAGCCACAGCCAGTCTACGAGTGCCCGTCAGGTCGGGTCGGAGACGGTGCTGGGTGCTGCTGCTACACTGTAGCATACAGAGTTCAGCCGCTAAACAGGCAGCTCAGCGCCACAACGCAGCACTATCAGCTCTGCCTGGGCTAGTTTCAGCGGATGAGGAAGTGCAATTTGTGAAATATCATTATTACATATCGCTTGAATTGTCAAATGCATTTGCTACGCTTTGGCATGTCCTGCGATGTCTCTTGTCTCGTGGTTTGGCTTGTGTAAAGAGCTTCACCGCATTTACCTTGATGATTCAATGCTTCGGGAGATGTGCCAACCAACGCATGCCACCGCACCTTGACGGGTCATCTCAAGCTGTCAGGTGAGAACTCAATGCGATCTAATTGCCTGCAATTCGTTATTTCACTTTATGAGGCTTATAACGTCATTTTCTTTACTATTTTATGAAGTAAACAGTTTAAATTGGCGCCAAGTATTGTTACTGCATTCTTGAAGTCATACGTCAGATCTCAATCTGCGTGCGACATGAGATCCACGGCCGGCTTTTTTGTGACACGCCACTACAGCCACTGAGAAGAAGACTCTCTCTCAACGATATGGATAAAGAGTAAGCGAAATAAACAAAAAAACAAAACATCTGACTTGCGCAGTCTCATGTGATGAAGTAGTTTGTTTGCAGCCCTCCACGTTCAAGAGGCATTTAAAGGCAGAACAAGCCGACAGATCACCACCAAAAGTAGAAAATGATCCAGTTGACAAAGAGAGAACGATGCATATTAAGTATGAGTAACGTTAATATCATCGCAATCTAAGTACCTGTAATTTTGAGTCCAACTCCTCCTTTATTGCCTCCAAGCCAAAGAGCATACTGCAGCGATTAGTATCCAAACTTCTGCCCAACAAGATCCTCACTCAACCTCCACAACTTCTCAGCCTCAATAGCATCTCGCGCCCAGGCCTTGACAGTATCAACAAAAGGATCAGCGACCCTCGCCTCCAAGAGATAAGCGCCGTTGCTTGCTGTTTAGTTATTAGCCTTTGTTCATACTCATTTGTAAATAATATCTCACCTTTGATGTTGGGGTCGAAAGCAGCGAATGCATGTGTCGCAGCACCGACTTCGACAGGAACAGGGGGGATAGCTGTCCATCCTTCAGAGTTGCCACGTTCACGGTGAGATTTGACTGGGTTTTGTTAGTTAGAGTATTGAAGGGAGTAAGAGTTGACCTACTGAAAGTGCCGAGATCAGCGTCCATGCTGGCAAAGTCTAGATGTGTACCGAGACCAGTTGACAGAATGAGACCGGGATGAACACTGTAAGATTGGAGACCACGGCTTCCTAGTTTTTGAGCCAAAGACATAGAGAAGAGCATATTGCCAGTCTTGGATTGACCGTAGGCAGTCCATTGGTCGTAAAGCTCGCCGTCCTGTTCAAGTTAGTATGGTGTAATATGCAAGGCTGGTTGACTTACACTGAAGTGAGGATCGGCGAAGCGAATAGGACCAAGACTGTGGCCATTGCTCGAGATGTTGACAACACGGGGTGACTCCGAAGCAAGAATCTTATCCATAATCAAGTTCGTCAAAAGGAAATGTCCAAGATGGCAAATAGCAAACTGCATCTCATAGCCATCCACACTCTTGGTGTATGGAATAGCCATGACTCCAGCATTGTTGACAACGACATCAATGCTAGGCACGTCACTCCAGCCGTTGACTTCTTCGGCAGCCTTTCGCACTGAAGCCAAAGAGCCTAGATCTACCACAAGAGAGCGGGTCTTGATGGAGGGGTTGGTCTTGGTGATGGCTTCAGACATTTCTTGGAGTTTGGAGGCATTGCGGCCTGCAAGGATGAGAAGAGATGGAGACTTGGAGGCGGTTTCTAGGATGAAGGTTGCGCCGAGACTGTTGGGTGTGACACCTGTTGTGAGGATTGTTTTGCCCTTGATGATATCGGCATACTCGTTGACGAGGTCATTGGTGGTGGTTGCAGCAGAGTGAGGAGACATGGTGATTGAATTGAATTGATAGCAAATGATAGCTCAAGTTGTGTTTTGGAGTGTATTGCGGAGTGTATGTTCTAAATTGCAAGTGTTGATGATGATAAGCCTATTCAAGTGGGAATGTCCCACGATACTTATACAAATCGCCATTTCTAAAATCCGAAATTGATGTCGTTGAGATTGTATAGCTCACACGAATAGAATGAAGTGCGGATCTTGCAGTACATCGCGGCTGGCGTCAGCCATCGGCGTAGGAGGGGCCGATGCTGACGCTTTTTTGCCAACATATCCGAAAGACCAATCATGTTGCGAGGTGATCGAGACAACCTTCGCTTTCGGACTTTAGAGCAAGGGTATTATCGTACTGCAGGATGACGGCAAAGGTGCAGCGAGCGTTTATAGATCCCTTTTGAGGCTAGAGCATATAGTTCTAGGATGAAGGGCCTGGAGGAATGATTGAAGCTACCCCAAAGTCCACCAATTGAGTTCACGACAGGGTTCTTTAATTGCATCGGAGATACTAAGAAGTCCTTGGTTGCTGATATAGAATCTCTCTCAATTCTAGAAGAGTTCCTCCGGTTTCTCTGTGTATTGATTGTTTGTGACGCACCGTCGTGGCGTATACCCTCACTTCAGAATAGCCTGAGTAACTCCTCCAGAACGCACCGTCACCAGCGTCTCACATAAAATTGGGAGAAATATCGATTTTACTTCTTTCTCGATTTCTGTGGAGGAGATCTTAGTCCCTATATATACAGTGAAAGCAAGTCTATACCTTCTTTTGCCATATAACACCAGGGTATCCGCTTCTATCCCAACGCCATCCCAGAACTGCAAACCCCATGTAGATATATATAAACAAGAACCTCCTCAACTCTCATCACCTAAGGAAGCGTCCCACTCCTGCAACACCGTCGGTTCCTGCACCGCACCTCCCGAAATCCCACTCAACCACGCCCTACAAGCCTCAAGGTGCGCATACTCCGCATCATCGTGACCTCTCAACCCCTTCATCTTGACATCCGCGGCCTCTAGCACACTTCTACCCGCTGCATCGCGAACATGCACACATGCGCCGCTCTCAACAAGTTGTTTAACAGCGAGTTTGTGACCGCAGCGAACAGCTACGTGTAGTGCTGTTTCGCCTGATCGATTTCGAGCGTTGACTTGAGCGCCGGAATCGATGAGTTCTCGAATGATATCGGGGCCGATTTTGTAATCATCGTCTTCGGGGAGTTGGGCGACAAATGCCATCAGGGGTGTGTTGCCGTGGATGTCATAGTGGTTTGGATCGACGCCTGCATCTAGGAGGTTCTGGAGGAGAACAAGACGGAATTGTAATCTATCGGTGCACGAGTCCGAGTTCTTAACAGTCTTGTCCCTTCTGCGTCTTCGGTCGATCGGCGCGCCGTTCTCATCGAGGTAGTACTTTTGCGTGATACTGGTTTCACTGAGTGTGGCGGCTGCGAGACAATGAAGCCCGTTGCGGCCTTGGTTGTCTTCAAGTCGGGGGTTGAGTTCCGCATCGTTGACGTACTTGAGGAGTTGTGTCTCCTGGTGGATATCGTCAAAGTGCCAAGGATCAGCAATGCTAGCTTGTCGAGACATTGGTACCGGAGGGTCGACGTCCATAGCCTGTGTGCTTGCTCTGCTCATACCCATTACAGGCTCGGGGATGGCTGAGTAAGTAGGTGTTACGTTGAAGGCGTCTCTCTTCTGATAGCTAGTCGCACTGCACAGTCCCAGTGCATAATTTCGTAGCTCAGGTGGTGTGTCCCGCAATAAGAGAATATGCGAGAATGATCGTCCATAGCAGTCGCGCGCACTAAAGTCGAATCCTTTGTGAGCGAGTGCATCCAGCAACTGCTTCAGCAACTCCTGGTTCTGAGATTGAAACCAGGTAGTGTGCAATACGTGAAGGAGTGTCTGGCCCGCTGTATTCTGCACATTCAGGACATGGTTGGCCTTATCCGAGATGATGGCTTGAAAAAGATAATCCGACAAGAATCGTGCAGCCATGAGATGAAGTGCGGTATGTCCAAACTGATCGCGTTCTTCGAATGAACTACCATGGACAGCGGCTGATAGTGCATTGGTGCCAGTTTGTGTAGGGCCATGTGCTGTGATCCAAGCTGGCTCTTCGATCTCGTGAATAGGGCGGCAGAAACAAGCCAGTTTCTGATGGATCTCATCTTGCGGAAAACATGTATATCGGGCAAGTTCTTCGATGCAGAGGAAGTTTCCGGGAAGGTAGTAAGGTCCCATGGGCAAGTGAACTGGTGCGTCACGATCGTTGAGCCATGATACCACACTTGGCTCTTCATCTGAAATGGGAGACAGACTCGTTCCTCGGCGGTTGAGAGGCGCTGTATACCGTTTTATAAGGCGCTTTACTGTCTTGACATACGGGTGTGAATAGTCATTGAGTATTTGCCGTAAACTTCCAGTAGTGCAGTCCGTCGATGTAGTCATGAATGTAGGCCGCTGTAAGAAGTTTCGAAAAGTACTGTTGTCCTCCTGATTCTGTTGCATCTGTCTTTGAGCGGCCGTTCCATTATTTGGGACAAATTGCTGCTGCGGATATTGGTTAAAAGGTGGAACCTCGAGCGACACTCTAGTACCGGGATCTCTAACGAGATGTGGTGTTGGGATGGCGTTGAGAGCAGGAATAGGCCCAGAGGCTTGTGTTGGAGATGCGACGGAATTATGGGTTGAGCTAGTGCGTGTCGGAGAAAGAGCCAGCTCTTCTAATCGGCGAACCATATCGTCTTCGGTCTTGGGGTGAAGCCATCGTGGCTGTTTGTTGAGCATCGCATTGAGTGTCTTGTGGGCCGAATCTTTACTATACAGCTGTTAGTGTATATATACAGCACAACATCAAGAAACACCTACCCAGGCGCAGGAGTATCGGGAGATTTAGCATGAACGACTGCCATAATCTTCTCAAGAGGAAGCGTAGTATAAAGATAAAGCCGTGAGACTTTTCGTCGCGATGAAGGCGTCCATAGCGGCGGCCTTCCAGTTGTGGTATTGTTAGATCCGCTAGGCGAAGCAGATGATATCGGAACTTGAAGGTTAAACGGCGAAGCAATGTTATTGTTCATTGCGTTGAGCTTTGATTCACAAACAACAAGAAAATGGAAAAAAGGCAATCAGAGGCGATTCCGATGCTGCTTTTAGCTATAGTTCACGAGGCTGTCATGATGCTGATGGTTGATACGGGAATTGCAAGTTTATAAGTCAGCTCCCTCTTAGGCCAGAATCATAGGTCGCCAAGTTAGAAGGCAGTGGTGAAGACGAGAAAAAAGATGGCCGCCAGAACAGGCCGGCGGGCCACAAATAACCTGCAGCAGACCAGACTGTGGAATGGGAGAGGTGCTGCGCCTCAGCGCTCGCAGGAGGCCTGTTCGGAAAGAGGTTGCGAATGCTACAAATGCATATTTGGGTGAGACAGAATGTGCTGTAAATGGATGGCTAGAGGGTATAAGTCCGTAGGAGGTCTGAGTGCCGTGTTCCCGATGCACTGACGTCTGTGATCTGGAGATAGACGAGGGAGATAATCTAAGGTAATCTGCAACTAAGACGCTGAGGCCGTTCTCGTAGACATTTACCTATAATACAGGCCGTTTGATAGTGCTACAGGGCTCCATGTTACAGTTCCCACCAATTACTGCAATATGGAGCATTCCAATAGTCTGAACCTGAATACAGTTACGTCAAAACTCTTAATCATTTAATCAATCAAATGATGAAATACTCAATTCTCCATCGCAGAACCAGAGCCGAACCTGTCGATTCAGAGGGAACCTAGGTCGCTGCCCTGGCATCAGTGGAACACATGCAGAGGCGCAGATCACGGCTGTGCTTACTGTGGCTCCAGGCACAAAAAGCCTTGCGCCACACCAACGAGGCTTTTCGGCATCACCACCAACTTCTATGCAATATTTCAGTATAATGCCTCTCTTCTTTTCTCAATAGCGGAGAGGAATGATGTCAATATTTTTAAATAAAAGAGGAACTCATGAATTAATACTGACAATGATGGAATTGCCGAGACTGAGGAACCAACTGCCAGACTACCTAGGGTTGGATAAACTGAACGGACATTAGACATACGACAGGCCGGATGCTTCATATACCTGATTATCGAATGACCTCTGTTTAACAGAGTTTATCGATTTATGTGGAAGTATTCAGATATAGAAAACGGTTCGCCTTGGCATCCCTTCGCTGAAACGTACGTCTCCCTTCAAGCGCGCCATGTATGTCATCAGCCCTTGCATTCGCCGCCTCATTAGTTGAAACAGCCGCGCTCGACGTCTCTGTAAGTCATCCGACCTCAAAAAAAGAGACATTCTTACCCCGCCGTAAAGATAACTGCCATTTATCAAATTTAGCGGTAAGAACGGTTGGTTGTTTGTAGCCACGACACCGTTTCTTTCATGGCTGACTGTTGAAACCTTGAAGCCATCGACACCACACCCACCTTGAGATAGCTCATACGTAGGTCCTATGTCATCGTTCAAAGCTTTTCGGGTATAACGGGAGGAAGGGAGAATTAAGTGATGAGACATTCTCAGACGACTCATGAACCTCATTCAAGGAGTTGTTTGCTTCCCTTTGTTTCGTTCTGAAGAGCCAATCACGGCTATTCTTAGACCTCCGAATCTTTCTCACACCCCTGCAAAGTCTAGTCTATGCCTTTGAGAAACTTGACAACTCCGAGACAATCATCTAGCAGTCTGGCTCTTTCTCAATCCAGTATCATTCATCGTTTATCGTTTTCACTCTTTACCATCCTTGCCCATACTCTCTCACACCGTAACTAAAAGCCACATTTCCATTCAAAACACACCTAATTTCTAGAATCCTTCCACACGCCACTATCTGCTTCCCGCATTCCAGAGCAGAGACATGTCTCCCCTTTTTCTCCTCAACGGCCACAAGCCTTTTTGACTTTCGGGAAAAGTCCGCCCTGTTTCTGTTCCCAACGACCCGGTTGAAACGGTCCCCTAATTTGTTTTGCTCACCCCCTCCTCGTTGTTCTAGCGCTGTTCCACATGATTAATCGAAGGAGATAGAGTTTGGGAAAACTGGTATCACATGGAGACACTAGTGACGACAAAGGATTAAGTGACTTCACGTGATAAACTGCCAGGCTGTTGAGCTTCGAGGTAAGGACTTGGGCATGAAGCAGCCAGTCAGTTGCTTAAGCTTAAGTAAAGAGACATTTGAGAATCACAAGGAGCAAAGACGTATTAAGATATGTCTATAATTGATGATGTGGTGGTATCTTCAACAACAAAATTACACAATATTATCCAAAAATCGTAACCATTCTTTCTACCACTACTTGGCCGAGCCAAGATCGTCTAAATCATACTATGTACATAGTGAAGCTTATTATGTTTGTAATAAATAAACAGCAAAGGGAAAGTTTTATGTTCCATGATGCATTTACAGAAGAACGGCAAAGATACCGGCAGCAGCGACGGCCATCTCGACACCGAAGCGAGAAGCACCGGCAGTGACCTCGACAGCGGGGGCAGTGCCAGTGGGGGCGTGGTAGGGGAGAGTGGCAGAAGGCTGGCTGGGAGCGGGAGCCACGTGGGTCTCGGTCTCAGCAGGAGGAGCAGGGTAAGCAGGGTGCTCAGGCTTGGAGGGAGCAGGGTACTCAGGCTTAGCAGGAGCAGAGTGCTCAGGCTTGGGAGCAGGGTACTCAGGCTTAGCGGGAGCGGAGTGCTCGGGCTGCTCAGGCTTGGGAACGACAACGGTAGGGTAAGAAGGAATCTCCTTAGTACCGGTGGCGTAGACAGTGGTCTGCTGGACGGTCTCGGTGGTGAGAGAGCCGTAAGGGCAGTTGGGGACCTCAGGACCGCACTTGGTAACGGTGTAGACCTTGGTGAGGTAGGCGGTCTTGGTGGTGTAGAGAGTGCTGTGGGGAGGAGGAGCATAGCCAGTGGGCTTGGTGTGCTCCTCAGTGACAGGGCAGACGGTGGTAGAGACAGGGACAGTCTCAGTGGTGACGGAACCGTAAGGGCAGTCCTTGACCTCAGGGCCGCACTTGGTGACAGTGTAGACCTTGGTGGAGTAGACAGTCTTGGTGGTATACTCAGGAGGAGCGTAGCCGGTAGGCTTGGAGTGCTCCTCGGTGATGGGGCAGACAGTGGTAGAGACGGGGTAGCTCTTGGTGGTGACGGATCCGTAGGGGCAGTCCTTGACGGTAGAAGCGCACTTGGAGATGGTGTAGACCTCAGTAGAGTAGACGGTCTTGGTGGTGTAACCAGTAGGCTTGGGGTGTCCCTCAGTCACAGGGCAGACAGTGGTGGAAACAGCAACGGTCTCAGTGACGGTGTAAGGACCGTGAGTTCCGTAAGGGCAGTCCTTGACGTAGTCAGGGCACTTAGAGTAGGTGTGGACGGAAGTGGTGTAGATAGTCTTGGTGGTGTAAGGGACGGTAGCCTCAGTGGTCTGGGTGCCGTGGGATCCCTCAGTGGTGGAAACACCAGCAGTCTTGGTCTCAGTGCCAGTAGGAGCGGTCTCAGTCTTGGTATCGGTGTTGACGGGAGCAGTCTCAGTACCAGTAGGAGCAGTCTCAGTCTTGGTGCCGGTAGGGGCAGTCTCGGTCTTGGTGTCAGTGTTGACAGGGGCGGTCTCGGTACCAGTAGGAGCAGTCTCAGTCTTGGTGCCGGTAGGGGCAGTCTCGGTCTTGGTGTCAGTGTTGACGGGAACGGTTGCAGTGCCGGTAGGGGCGGTCTCGGTCTTCGTCTCGGTACCAGTAGGGGCGGTCTCAGTGCCAGTAGGAGCAGTAGCAGTCTCAGTGCCAGTGGAGAGCTCCTCGGTGGTAGAGTCGCAGTCCTCCTCCTCAGTGGTGGTGTTGGTCTCAGCAGGGGCAGTGGTGGTGGAGGCAGCCCCGGTGGTGACACCGGTAGCAGTCTCGGTCTCAGAGGTAGCGGTATCAACCTTGGTGGTGCCGGTTTCGGTTGTAGCAGTGTCAACCTCAGTGGTACCAGTAGTGGCAGTCTCGGCCTCAGTGGTAGCGGTGGTGGCAGTACCAGCCTCGGTGCTAGCAGTCTCGGTGGTAGAGACGGCAGCAGCAGTGGTGGTAGTGGGGAGAACACAGGTGCAAGCCTCCTGGAGAGTATAACGGTCAGCGCAAACTGAGGGAAGCTGGCAGCTCTGGATGTGGTCGCAGAAAGTGGCACCAGGAGCGCGGACAGCCTGGTAGCAAAGATCATCGGTATCACACTCGCATGTCTCAGTGACAGGAGGGAGCTCGTATCGAGGGGAGATGTTAGCGGAAGCCAGGCCAAAGGCCATGGCCATAAAGACAGCGCTCTTCATTATGTTTGAAAGAATGTACAGATTCAGTAATGAACGAATGGACTGCGGTAGAACTCTGAAGAGTTACTTATATTCCGCGAAGACTGATATAAGAAAGAGTGACAAGAAGAGGAGTGGGAAGGAAAAGAATGCCCATGTAGGTCGGAGGATGGTGTTTATATGCAAGAAACGACGGAGTGAGCCTGGTCCGTCCCTCCATTCATCCCCTACCCTGCCTCTCCCACATCACTTTCTCTCTCTCACTCATTCTCTCCTCTCATCCTCTCGCGGGCGTGGGCCGCCGTTGGGCGTGGGTGGGTGGCCCATACCCAGATTCTGATAGTGTGCCTGAGCTTCGCGTTAGTTTAGGGCGCTATTGAGCAGGGCCTCACACCCATGTGAGAGATGGGCAGATGGAACTAATCCAGAACGAGAGCCCTGCTCAGTGCAGTGCTGTAAATAACGGGCTCTTGTGCCGTCAGCCCGGCCTTGGCCGTGAAAGGCGCCTGTTGGAAAAGCAACAGTCGAACAAAGTGCGTGCGGGTCAAAGAACGATGAAAGTCGTTAGCCGCTTGGGTAATGGTGCGCTGAGTCGGGTCTCCACAGGGGTGATCCCCTGACCCCTGACTAAATCGTGGCTAAACCAACCGCTTTGGGCGTTGTTAGCGGGGGTCGCTAAGAGGCAGTCGCCGAGAGCTGCGGTGGAGCGATAAGATGCTGGGATGAACACACATGGACTTCGTTTACAAACATTCAACCTTGCAAGGCCTAAGGCTCTAGAGATGAGTCGTTGAGCAATAGTTTCTCATCGGATGTCGCACCAAAGAGTCCGGCTTCTTGGGCGGCTGACGCTATTGCACCTCGTTATTTCAGCTGAAGATTGGATCAAATAGTTTGCGATAACCTTGATTGATACGAATAACCTTCTGGAGTATCCCAGCAGCTGGGGCTGTCTATTCCATGGTTTCTACTATTCTAGTTGCTGATGTGGATAGGGGTATTGTCCTTCATTTCCTGTATAACTCCATGCAACTATAATCGCATGTTGTTAGTCATCGGCAGTTTGTATTGTTCCTCTGCTAGCCTTTGTCGGCCATTGGATCTAGGATCAAAGAAGGTTTGTTATTTTTAGTGTCGAGTGTTCACTCTATCGTCTTCTCTGAAGCAGTATGGAGAATAGGGAAATTAAGCAACGCGTATCGGTTTTGTTAGTGAGAAGCAGTGACAGACAATACTTTACCCTACGGAGCGATAACGACCGAAGAACCACAGATTCCAAGTTTTAGCATCTCGGATTTTCATTGATCGTCATGATCACCGAGATCTTTTCTGGAATCTCATCGATCGCGATGGTAGCCTGAGAATGGTAGGATCATTACCCCCAAGGACCCGAAGAAGCCGTTGGTTTTAGTGGAAATTGATTCCTTGATCTGCTTCAAAGAAGCCTCTCATTATGACTTGCTTGCACTCCACCAACTTACAGAGCTGACGTTTTGTTTCCTATTGTTTCGTTTCTTTACTCTCAATTAAGGGTATCTTAAGAACAAGAAAGGCAACATTGTTTAATTGTTATATACTCTTTCGTCCTCTTTTGGTCCTTTCATCTTCATCAAATGCCGTTTATAGCATTACACAGCCATCACATTCTGTTTCAGTACCACACAAGTTCCAAAAGCGTCTATTTTGTGTGTCTGTTGATCCCTACCAATGGCCATCGCACGATCAACACTGAAAGTTCGGGTACCTGACAGCATGCAGATTTTAGCGTCCACAATATCCAGAGAGCGTGGATAGCACCGACAAAGGAAAGGAAACATAACCAAGCGTCATAGACGGTTTGTCAAGGCTTGTTAATCCAAGGGGGAGATTACAGAAGGATGAACCCAATTGCCACGAAAAAAACGGGCATCGAAAGATCCGGTTTGTTTGGTGGCTTGGGGGCACTTTGAAAGAAGCGCTACGAGAGCGGTGCAATTTGCATCATTCGCGCTGTGGCGTCTTCTAGAGTCCAATTGGCGTCCGTGACTCGCCCACTTGGTCCAAGCCATCGCGAAGCAATTGCGTGCATGTGAGAGGGTGTGTTTTATGCATCTGCATAAATGAATCGTTTCTTTTTTTAGGGGTAAAAAGGAGGAGACGATGCGAAAGCGTTCCTGACGGTGGCTGTCGTGCTACCGGTGGTGGTAGTTATAATCGTCTTATTTACGGTGGCACTGATATTGTACTGGGGAAGCCTCGTTGACGATACTCAATGATCCAGGATTGATAGGACCCTTTGCGAAAGTGTCAAGTTTCGCCATCGTCCTGTCATTCGATTCGACTGAAACTTTTTGGCATGAATAAACAGTCAGTGCTTCGAATCGGATCCATTTGTCGAGGTCGATTTGGCAAATTCTCCATCAATCTAGTTCATCTCATTGGACCGCTAACCCCTGCCCCTAAGTTGTGGTCTTCCCTGTTCATAAAATAATACCTTGCCGGTGATAATTGGATAAATCGCGATAATGCAAGGGACATGACCTACGAGGTGACATTTTGTCGCACAAAAATCGTAAGGGTTCAAACACGATCTGAGAAATCCTTGCTCGTTCCCACGCGATAGCCCCAGGGACCAATTAATATCCTCGTCTTGTCGCTCTCCTCAACTGAAGTTGATTCAACCAACTTCAAGCCTCAAAGTGCTCAGCGGCTGGGGGAGTGGAGAGCCATCTCCCGCTGTGAGACAAGACGATACAAAACGACACGTTCTGTCGGTTGAAGCCGCATTCCAGTGCGAAATAACCTGAAATCGTAAATATTTCCTCTTTTTTTCCCCATATAAATCGTAGTCCACTTTCTCGTTCTGCTTTACCAATGCTGTCCCTGTCACCGGACACGATTTGTGTTAGCGCACCACGCCAACGGTGATAGTTCCATGCAGGCCTGTCACTCTCAAACAGCGCCTGAGTCTGTTTTTTTCCCTTCTTGGTGAGCTCTTCGTTGGCCGTTGCTGTCGTGTTGGCCTGCACCATGGAATAGGGGAATCTTTTGGTCATGCGAACATGCTACCGATGCAGAAGCATACAGGCATTCGTACACGTCTTGGCCTAATCCATTACAGTTCAGCGCATACTATATCCATAGTGATGACAGATGAGCGATGCACGGAAACATTGAGTTTTCCATCAGCCCATTATGCCTTGGCCACCCGTGCTCAGACCCCGTCGTATAGCCAAAAAGCAATGTCATCTATTAAGCTAAATGTCATTTCCATCTTCACTCTCGCTTTCGCACGCTCTGGTGCCTTGGACGCTTTTGCCACAACTGGAGCCAAGAAGGAAGGTCTGCTCGTCCCGATGATCTGCCCCAGATAGGGGAGGGGAGCCCTGTTGACCACTAGAGGTCGAGGCCAAGCTGAACGCAGGGGTTTCTGCCATAGTATGGTCGAAGCGTCGAGCTATCGAAACTTGGAATCGATAGTATTGCGAATAGCTGGTCTTGGCCAAGCTCACGTCTATTCTGGGCTTTTGCGTTGCGCTTGCAAAGCTAGTCTTGGGATTGTGGAAATGAAGCTCCTAAGTTTGCTGTTTTTGTTCGATATGAGTGTGATGATGGTGTGGTGCTGTCAAGATGCGCTGGAGGTGGTACGTGGTGAACTGTCAGTTAAAGAAGCTATCAGTCCCAGCAGTGCTGCTGTTTTGAGTTGCCCTCATTGTTGTTGATGTTCGTCACCTTGTCAACGTATACTATACCTTTGGAGCCTCGATCTGTTGTCCTTTGTGACTCATATTAATGTTATGCGCTAACGATCCTAAACTGATTGGCTTTCCAACCTCCAAGGCAACAGAAACACAATACTGACCTCAATTGATAGTGCTAGCCTTCCCTCGATCAGTGCTCATTGTATAAGAAGCTGCTCTCTAATCTGACCTAGGTTCCTTCTGGCGTTACCATAGGTACCATTCCCCAATTCGCGTCAAAGCGGGCCGTACTGCTCGCATTTGTGCTGTGATTGATTCCCAAGTCGCAATGGCCCTGTCCCTTTCGTTCGCCCATGGTTGAAGATCTCTTCCTCAGGCTATCCATGCTCGACTCAGCTACACATAGTCTTTTCGGTTGAACTGAGACCCATTGCCTCAATTCTGGATGGATTACGCCCCCAACAGGATGCTGAACTTGGCTCACGGCCTCGTCGTGAGGGCAATGTGCGTGGATGATGCACTGTTGATGGGGGAAAACAACAGGAGAATAGTCAGCAGTTACGAATTCCTTTATATGCATACCAAATATATCTCAGATAAGTCTCGGTAGTTGCAAATAGGGCTGTGGGCCGTTGGAATGTAAAGTTTCGATTGCTGATGCACTGGAATGTTGATGGAGCCCAAGGTTTAAAGCTTCAACGGTGGGACAATGAGGCTCTGCATTGGCTCCATATTCCATAACGGCTTCGAGAAGGATCTTGGGATTCTGAAGTCTTATCAAGTTTGTTATTATCTCATTATCCAAAATTAACTCAGGTAAATGAGGTCGCAGAGTGAGATAGTGCACCCAAACCTGACAGTCTAAAAACCATCTCGGCCTCAAATTGCTCACATCGAATTTTTCAAGTGAAAGCACCAGGCTACATCAAAGACCCAAACCAGGCCATATCACCTTTGACATACCATGCTATATACTAGCACCGAATGAGACCAGCCAGCATAGATTGAGTATTGATCATTGTCTGGAGATCATTTGCGAAATCTCGGAAATTCCTGTCTGCGTGCTTCTGGTGTAGGGTAGTAAAAAACTGGTCCATATAAACGGTCTGTTTTTATAACCTCGAATGGACAACAACGACAGTGTTAGACATCCATCATTATAGAACCTTGATACTTTAATATTCGAACTAGGTCTAGATATGGTCAAGTAGTCAGTCTGTGACTATGGGTTTCCCATAATTGTGATGAATGGTGAAACGCTTGCAGCATCATAAGGCTAGCCCTACGATGTGCCAAGAATATATCAATGCTGCGCTTCGACCACCACAGCTTGAATTGATCTCTGTCAAACTGACGTAGATGTCAAAGAGCGCTGGCGTTATGGATGGACTGAGATTAAATCTCATGAGTCAGATATCGGTTCCCTCCCAAGTTACCATCGAACAAGCATGTCAAGTCAGCCTAGTCAAACCCCTTGTGCAGTCATTCTCCAGATATGATCTTTCGTCAAAATTGCGAGTTCGCAAATGCAATGCTGAGAGGGTGGCAAATGACCGACAGAATACGGAGTAGAATCTTGATTTCCAGGGATGCACTGAGCTTCATGACGGCCGTTATGAACTTGTCAGCATCGTGATAATTGCCTCCCTCATAGCCCATATGTTTTGAACCGATTCCGCCCTGAAACGTGCAGTAAAATGTCTGAGAAGGCCTCCAATAAGATAAGAGCACAGGGAACTGGAAGCCAACTGAATTAATTGGACACTCTGACCTTACACTGATGATAACCGTGTTGGATTGAAACTGTGGCGCAGCTACACTGTTCTTCCCGCTCAATGCCCATGAGTAAAAACATGCTGAAAAGCGCTCAATTCAGAGCCTTTCATCATCCATGAAGACAATGTAACATACTATCTGCAAGTTGTCGCAAATGAGTGCCAAAACTCTCACCAAAGTACTTCTCACCCATCGACTGTTGCCTTATCTTTTGGGGGCCGGCCGGCTGGCTGAGCCACTATCTTGGTTCCCTCTGTGGCTGATGTCACCGTGGGTTTCCAACGATTTGAGTTCTGCGCAATTGCGGGTGTATGAGACGGGTCCCTTTTCCGCCAAACATTGAGTTATTCAACTTTTTGTCTGAACTGAACTGTCCCACGGCGCAGTCACCGTTTCAGTTTTCTTTTTTCGCCACCGTCCAGTTGAAGCATTCACGGTGGTGTTGATGGCCTGGCGGTTGACTTCTTTTGCCTCTACGCTTCTGCGCGACCGTGGCTTATGGGGGCCGTTTTTTCTTTGGGGGATCGCGGATGCTGGAGTTGAGAGAGATGTTTTTCCAGTTTGAGGCTGCTCAAAGTCCCCTTTCTGCGTGTTTGCGATTGAAAAGTTATCCGGTTTCTTTCATTTTAAATAGAAGGGGTTCCCTTCCTACAGTAGAGATTTTGATATCATCATCAATACATTGACTGTCTTGTTACCTTTGAACCTATCACTGCAACTCGAGCTTAGAGCAACCATACAACCAACCAATCAGTATACTATACTTCTGAACCAACAGAACAAACCAACATGTCTTCTTCAACTGCCAACCAGTAAGTTATTGATAACGAACATGTCGCAAATGATCCACTAACAGTCATTTCTCAGATCGTACAACTACCCGGCCTACAGCAACACCTCTGGTGGCTCGACTTACACGGGCGGCCAGGCTGCTTCCACCAGCACCCAGCTTCACCAGTGGGCCACCACTACAGACCCCACAGAACGATTCTACGTCACAGGCGAAAGAACAGGTCACGGTGTATGGCAAGGCATGGATAAGATTATGGCTTTTGACAAAGTTTACAATCGATCGAAATAAGGATATCAATGGACATGTATTGTGTTGTGAGACAGGATAGGGAAGGTTGTGGCTGTGAACTTTTTAGCGTGGCGTTGGGGATAGAATTGGAGCCTTCAAGTCTTCTGGGCATTGTATAACAGATTCGGCAGTTCAACTCTGATAGAATACCTTTTTACTCAATCAAATTTGGCTCTATTCATCACATGGATATTAAACTTCTAAAATCTCAGTGCTATTTTTCTCATTCCCAAATGATTTAATCACGAAGGTAGCGCCTAAGGTCTGTTCGCAAGTCCTACGGACTATGGAGTTCTTTCCATCGCTAGGGTCGTTAGGTGAACTAATCCATGCTTCTTGCTGACTGCAGCCTAATGTTATTCCTCACCTCTTACAACCGTCGACGATCACTTATCTTTCCATCATGTTATATTGATTTTGGACTTAATGTTGATGAGCACTGGCCATCTCTGCCATCTCAAGAATCTCATCATTTCCACTCATACTTTTCACACCGTCAAGTAACATGTCTGCCGAGCGATCGCCGTCGCCTGAAGGCAGTGACACTGTGGTTATCGGTAAAGACGACACCAGCAATTATAATTCAGGAAACATCTTGCCGCAATCTGAGGCCACTATTGCCCGTATTCACGAGTGGCTGCGACCTACGGAATACGATATTGAAAGCAGCGAATATCGCAAACATTTGGCATTCCATCTTGAAGGCACTGGAGAATGGATTCGCCGATCAGATAACTACCTCAAATGGTATGAGAGCCAAGAAGATGGCCCCCTGTGGATCAAAGGCGTTCCAGGCTCCGGAAAGTCTGTCGTTGCAGCCAGCATGATTCACAAACTCTCACAAGAATCTCCTGTTCTTTACTTCTTTTTTCGACAAATTGTTGATGCCAATCATCGACCCATCAATCTTCTCAGAGACTGGCTAGATCAGATTCTCGTCTATTACCCTCCATTACAGGCATCTTTAAAGGCTTATATTGACGAGAGCCGCGACCTGGATAGTATATCAGTTGATGAGTTATGGAGATACTTAAGAACAGCTCTGGCGTCTGTGCCCAGGGTCTATTGTGTGGCAGACGCTTTGGACGAAATGGACCATGGTAATAGCGAATTTATCAATCATCTGGCTGAGCTTGCTCACTGGAAGCCTTCATCTGTGAAGGTGTTGTTGACCAGCCGACCTACTTCTGGCGTCGAGGCCGCAATGAGAGGCACGAGTTTTCTTCACATCCGAATGGACGAGAAGGCTGTTGATGTCGATATCTCTTCTTATGTGAGATACTGTCTCTCTGGCACTTCTCTTTCTGAGCACGATCAACAGCTTGTCAAAGAAGCGGTGCCTGGCCGAGCCAACGGTCTGTTCCTCTACGCTAAATTGGCCATGAAATCAATTTTGGAGCCAGAAGCCGACATTCACGAGACAATTCGCAAGCTTCCACTTGATTTGGACGCTATGTACATCGACATTCTACGAGAACATGCTCGGAGATCAGGCATTTCAGAGGACACACAGGTGTTGATCCTACAATGGGTAACTCACGCAACCCGTCCTCTTCGGCTGCTAGAGCTTGCAGATATGCTCAAGACAGTCGAGGGAAGCAGATTTTCAAATAGTCTGAAAGAGAGCAAGGATCTGGTTCGGGCTGCGTGTGGCCCTCTGATTGAGGTCTTACCAGATGAGACTGTAAGCGTTGTGCACCATTCACTTACCGAGTTTTTGGTTGGGACATCAAGAACAGTACATACCCCAGTTTATCCCATATTGGACTCCTCACCAACTCATTACGATCTTGCTCTCGCTTGCCTCCGATATCTCTGTGCTGGCTGCCTCCAAGACAAAACTCCTACTTCGTCAGAAACTGTTCATCGCGAACACAACCGCAACTTGGATTTTCCGTTCGCAGCGTATGCTACAAAGAACTGGCATGTGCATGCCGCGAAGTCTGAATGGAATTGTTTACAAAATGACTTATTGTATCAACAAATTGAATTGTTTTTGGGCAATAAGGAGACACGAAACAACTGGCTGACAACCTACTTCGATGTCTCTGAAAGAATCAGGATTGAAGAGGCCACAGCCTCTATGTCGGATCTCCATGTCGCTGCACTGTGCGGCCTCAAACCGTGCATCTCAACTCTGATTGGCCGTCTGGGCCAGAAGAGCATAGACGAGCAAGACGCAAGAAAGAGAACACCCTTGTGGTGGGCTGCTTTCAGCGGTCACGCAGATATCATCGAGTTGCTACAGAGCCATGGGGCATCGCCTACTATGTACGACATTCAAGGCCACCAGGCATTGCATATAGCTGCAAAGAAGGATAAAGCACAAGTTGTTCATCTACTCATTGAAAAGGGAATAGCTCCTACAGTTCTACGTCTTCCAACAGACACCGATCCAACCAGAGAGGATGCAGACACACCATTGTCATATGTAGCATCATACGGCCATATCAATAGCTTAGAAGCGATGCTCCCATTGTTAGGCACTACCGAGAAACGATATGCGTTGCGCATCGCCATAAAGAACAGGCAGCCCCAGTTCGTCAAGCGTCTTCTTCAGGAGTCTGATGTCAATCCGAACGACAATACAGGGCCTTCGACACCCATTTTTCTGGCTGCCAGAACATGCTGTGTTGAAACAGTCGAAGTGTTGGTGAATGCTGGTGCAGATGCTTCTATTACTTGCAGGGTGGAGGCTGATGTCTGGGACAAACAAGAGAATGTGTTGGAACGCCCCTGGTCGACTCCTCTGATAGAGCTCTGTGAGCCACAGTCTCATTTCGTACGTCGACCATACATATCTCCCCACCACATGTCGGATCTGGACTGTTCAGATTTTGATCGAAACTTGGCGTTGCTTATCCAAGCTGGTGCAGACGTCAACGAGAGAGATTCTCTGGGTCGTGCTCCTATACACTCCGCGCAGTTTTCTCACGTGTTGAGACGTCTGCTCGCAGCAGGCGCTGATCCAAATGCTGAGACAAAGGATGGCAAGACCGCGCTGCATTGTCTGCCAAAGACAGGTGACGAAGAATACCTGAAGCTCCTATTGAAAGAGGGGAATTTGGACATCAACAAAAGAGAACACATCAAGGGCAGGACACCTCTTCTTGCTGCTATTTATCATGATTCAGCCCTTGCTTCACAGATGCTGAAATATAGTCCCGATTGTAGTGTCACTGATTTCGAAGGAAATGGCCCCCTCCATTACGCATTTGCTCATTATGAGAGAATGTCTGCGCCTAAGAAATTTAGAGGCGATGATCTGAAGAACGGAGACAACACTCTGCCGTCAATCTTGAGAACACTTCTCGAAGCTGGTTCGGATCCGAATTTGACAAATATTGATGGGGAGACACCTTTACATATTCTTGTCGCCAAGGGGTCCACCCACAGAGAGGAATGTCTGCGTATGCTACTCGAATATGGAGCTGAGATCGATGTCAAAGACGTCAGAGGCCGGACACCCTTGTTTCGGGCTGTGGGCAGATTCCCAAAGCAACCCATGATAACTGAAATTCTTGATATTCTTATCAAGGCTTCCGCAAGTCTGAATGTCCGCGATAATTATGGGCGGACCCTTCTCCACGAAGCGGTCCACAGCATCACCGACCTTGATTATGCACAAAGGAGACTCACCGAGGTATACCAATATCTCCTTGACGCTGGTGTGTCGCCTTGTGCCGTGGACCTGCACGGTAACACTCTATGCCACGAGTTAGTTCTCGTCCCGAATGCCACAAGACTATCTGGTAAAGGAGAGGTATTCCTTTCACTTTTTGAAAAGGCTGGGTTAGACGTAAACAAACCCAACTATGCTGGCACGACGCCTTTGCATCTAGCCTGTCGCATGCGTCTGGACGGAAACCATGGGGTCAATTACCATGCAAAAGATTGCTTGAGATGGCTCCTCAAACAATCGCCCAATGTCAACGCGTCAGATACCCGAGGGTTGAAGGCCATCCACTTCGCCGCCTCTACCAACACTTACACTGTTGACCGATTGTTGCGCGTCGGCGTAGACCCCTTCGTTGTCACAAACCAGGGCATGAATGCTCTACATATCGCCGCCAGGTGCAAGAGAAGCAACAGTCTCGGACTTCTACTTCAGCGCATGCGAGAGCTGAATCCTGACGCTACAAAAGTAGCACTCGACCAGAAGGATATCTTCCAATATACGCCATTGCATTACGCCAGTCGCTCTGGGATTATCGAGTCTGTGAAACTCCTAATCGAAGCAGGAGCTGAAGTCAACCCAACTTTCGATAAACTTCGAGGGACATGTTGTCCTGAACCTTGGTTCCCTCCAATTCTTCAGTGTGTATTCTTTGACCGTGAGCAACGTCTTTGGAGGCGTGGGCCGGTCAAGAAGATACCTCGTGATGATGAGCTTCCCTTTCATCAGTTAAATGACCCCGACACGGACATCGCTGCTGGTTACACTGTCGAGGATAAGGAAAGATACTTTGATGAGATTGTATCGGGGCCTCAACTCGAAGTCCTCGATCCAGTGTATGAGGCCTCGCGATATGATGAGATTATCAACGCTTTGCTTGATGCAGGAGCAGATGTGTTTCTGGGTTCCAACGGTCCAAGGTCAGCTCTTTACCGTGCGATGCTTTTCGCATCAGATGAGTGGCAGGACTACATTACATACCTCCTTTGGAACTGCCAGGAGAAAGCTGGGCATCTTGAACCTCCAACTCCTCTTCATATTGGGATATCGAGAAGCAAAGCTCTTCGTCAGACAGAGGTTGCGGTATTGGGTGAGTCATTCATCTCACGTGTAAAAGAAACAAAATGGAAGAGAGTGGCACGATTACTATCGGACCGACACTTCGCTTTGGTAGCGGGCCTGTACAAAGCTGGTGCGGATTATACTACTGTCGATGAAGATGGTGTCTCGATTCTTTCGCGACTCGTCGAATACGGGTACTACGAACTAGTCAATGACTGCTGCTCTTCTGAAGAGGCTGGCAGGTTTGATGATCCTAAATGGGTAAAGGAACCAGGTGCAGAAGAGCTTGAGCCTTTGCTTGTGACGGCTTGTCGACGCTCTTCTCCGAACATGGAAGTCATTCGTGTCTTGGTCGAGGAAAAAGCAGTCGACATAAATGCACGAGGTTGTGACGGTCTGACTTCTCTTCATATCTTAGTCACTGGCAAGGAGTGGTGGCAAGTCTTTCACGCCATGCCATACCTGCTTTCTAAAGGGGCAGATATGGAAATTCGAGATGATAAGGGATGTACACCGCTGCTTTATTCTTTCATAAAATGGGGCGCCTTCCGGACTGCAGCGATGAAGTCCCTGATCGAGAAAGGAGCTGATGTAAATGTCGTCGATTTTGAGGGGAATGGGTGTCTGAACAAAGCAGCACACCGGGAAGAGTTTATTCGACTCTTAGTCGGTCATGGAGCTGAAGTTAGTCCAACCACCATCCTTTCTGTGGTTGAGTCCAAGTACCCAAACATCTTGAGTATTCTGTTGTCTGGCGAAAAGTCTTCCTCCCTTGCGGCGTCTTGGGAGATGACACTAGATTACGCAAAGCAGCTGGATCCTGATACGAATCCCCAGGAAGCCCAGATGATACGTCAAGGCCATCCTCTGATCTTGGCAAGCTCTGCGTTGGGTACGCTCCGGGGCGGCCTCGAATTCGATCGTGATGCTGCTGCCAAACAGATGATGGAAGCTCTACTCGGAGCTGGATTCAGTCCGTATGCCAATTGCCTAGTCATCGTTGACAAGGTCCGGTTGCCCAACAGACCTTCCCTACCAATGGCTATAGCGACTCATGCGTGGCACAAGAAGGATTCTGCGGTTGAATGTATCCCGTATGCCGTGAGCCCTCACATTTTCAGACCACCATTCATGGCTGAAAGGGTAGTAGCGCACGAAATCTTAAAAGGAAAGGGTGTCTATGGGCCGATCTTAGGGTTGGAGGATCTCGATACGGAGTTCCGCGATGCGTCTGGAGAAACTCTTCTTTTGGCTGCTTGCGAGCGAGTGTCAAGCAGGGGTCGTAAGGGGATCAGAGAAGACCAATTGCCTCTACGACTCCTGCTAGACAAAGGGGCAGATGCCTATGCAGTAGATAATTTCGGCAGAAACGCATTACATATTAGACTCGGATCTCGAGCTCTCAATGATGATAAGTTGGAAGGGCTCAAGGATCTAGGGGACGCTGTGCCGGCTCTCGTCAACCAGGCTGATGCTGACGGGTATCGACCACTGCACTATGGCCTAGCTGCGCTGGCGCATGGGGAGTTTGACCAAACTGAGCCCGAATGGCTTGACTATATCATGACACAGGGTGCAGACATGCTTGCCACTGATGGTCTCGGAAACAATGCGCTCCATTACCTTGCCACTAGCCTCTTTGGATGTCTCTGCTATGATGGAAGTAACACTCGAGATCCCTTTGAGCGCTTCTTGAAATTGGGACTTGATATCAATGCGCGCAACAACGCTGGTCAGACACCAGCGTTCTTCCTTGCCATGAGAGGCTATGATGATGACAATGTAGATGAGGTGATGAGTTGGTTGGATGGATTGGGGGTGGATTGGCAGACGAGAGATGATAAAAGGAGAACTATTCTCCATGAAATGGCTGACGAGAGGGAAGATTTGTTCAAGGCTATCATGGAAAAGGGAGTGGATCTTTTGGCGGAGGATGATGATGGGCGGTCGACTTTGGATTTGGTAACGGCTTATGATAATCAGAATGTGCTGAAGCTGTTTGATCGGGACGGTAGGGATGATAGGGAATGAGGGATCTACGATAGCAAGATACTGAACATTGATGAATTATGATGACCAAATCTTCTTGCACAAGCTCTACGATAAGAAATGTGATGCAAAACAAGCTTCAAACATAGGTCAGCCTTCAAGTGATAGTGCTCTGCTTTTGTGAATAGCCTCAACGACGTCACCGTCACGATTGAACCAATCATGTTGATTCAATATCCAAACCAGGAAGCTCCCTCGACACCAATTGACCTCGAGAAAAAGTGATAATCAGGCGTTCGTGTAAGTAGACAAGATGCCATGGCCTGATATAAGACAAGGTGATCATTTGCGATACCGTATTCTTCCACTGAAAGACAAAGCATGCGTTGGCATTGGCAGTAAGCTCCTTATCGGAGATAAGGACAGACAAGGTTAAGCTTGGCTGAACAGGGATGATGGTTATGGTGGTTCAGCGTCGGCTCAACATGGTGAAATCGGCGATTGATCTGAGATGCGCCTATCAGGGCTGCATTACAGACTGGATGCATGCCGAAGTGGCTGCCAGACAGAAGAGGAAATTGAGAAGAAGTTTGGTCCTGAAGGCATTGAAAATTTGATATCCTCCAGATTCTTCTATTCACCTGAATATCATCTTCATGAGGGTATGACGTCGAATTCCGAACGCACTGTCGCAATCTTGATTAACCTCCGAGACCGAGTCAAGCAGGGAGATATTTCTTATCGCACATTATCCATTGGCTGACCCGGTAATAAAGTAAACAAGCACACAAGCAAGAGAGAGGAAAAACTTGTCTTTCTTTGTCTTATCCAACCAATGCCGTGGACACGTTGGCGAGCAACGGTTAGTTACTGGTGGGTCTGCCCGAGGAATTCTCGGGGAGCCCAGTGTGCGAGAGTTCACCAACATCTGGTATTCTCTTTCATTTTATGAGAGTAAGATGAAGATTTTTATAAAGTCACTGATCCTGAGTTCTTGGCGGAGTATGAGAAAATGTCAGTCACTTATCAGGTTATGTTGCAAACTGTAGCATGGTGATTACGCCGAAAGAGCGGTCTTGCGAATAACGTCACTGGCCATCTTTGCTTCTGGGAGGCTAAACAGGGGGCACATTCCCCAATCTATACTGTTGCCCCGGGTCTTCATGATCTCTGTTGGCCGCTGTGAGCCAGTGGATAGGCATGATATGGGGGCATCATGAGTGCGAAAAGCCTCTGTTTCGTTACCTAACGGACACAAATTGCGTAGCATCTTTCCCCTTGGCCCGGTCCGTGCATTCGCCGGCGCCGATTATCCGAGTCTTCCCGAGCTGCTAAAAAAAAATCAATGGCAAAGGAGGCATTATTTTTCCCTTTCCCCAGCTGCTCCGCCGCGGGACCAAGTAAAAAAAAAAGTCACTCAAAACACCAGAAGCTCTCCCTTTCCTTCTTCTCCTTCTTTCACTCCACCATCTCCCCTCAGTCTTTTTTAACGTCTGATCACATACTCATTCACAATGGCTGCCTCTACCGGTTCCACCAAGGTCGACGCCGTCGTCCAGAACATCAAGGCTGAGACCCCCGAGAAGAAGACTGGTTTTGCTCTCTACTCCCGATTCGCCCTTGCCGGTGCTGTCTGCTGTTCCGTCACCCACGGTGGTCTCACCCCCGTCGATGTGTATGTCTGAATCGCCTCCGCGCTGAGTTTCTCGTCGTCAATTGCTTGAGAGGGTTTGTGCGCGGGTTGTCTCGGAGAAACTTAACTGGGAACCCTGAGATGAACAGTTTTCAGTTCAGTACCGCAAAACCTTGATAGCCATGATGGAGAAGCAAAAGCGCAGCAAATCGAACCGGAAGAAGCAAGTTTACTGACTCTGAAATCACAGCGTCAAGACCCGTATCCAGCTCGACCCCGCTACCTACAACCGCGGTCTCGTCGGTGGTTTCCGCCAGGTTGTCCAGAATGAGGGTGCTGGTGCCCTCCTCACTGGTGTCGGCCCTACCTTTGCCGGTTACTTCCTCCAGGGTGCCCTGAAGTTCGGTGGTTACGAGTTCTTCAAGCAGCAGTGGATTGACGCTCTCGGCTACGAGACCGCCTCCAAGAACCGAACTGCTGTCTACCTCGCCTCTTCCGCCACCGCTGAGTTCTTCGCCGATATCGCCCTCTGCCCTCTTGAGGCCACCCGTATCCGTCTCGTCTCTGAGCCCACCTACGCCAGCGGTCTCGTCTCTGGCTTCGGCAAGATTGTCAAGAACGAGGGTGTCGGTGCTCTCTACGCCGGATTCGGACCCATTCTCTTCAAGCAGTGAGTGATTGCCGCTGGTATGCCGCTCAATTGAGTCTCAGCAAGCTGACTTTTCCCACTTAGGATCCCTTACACCATGGCCAAGTTCGTCGTCTACGAGAAGGTCTCTGAGGCTGTCTTCCGCAAGTTCCCCAAGAAGGACCTCTCCGACGGCATGCAGACCGTTGCCAACCTTGGCTCTGGTCTGATTGCTGGTTTCGCCGCCGCCATTGTTTCTCAGCCCGCCGACACCATGCTTTCCAAGATCAACAAGACCCAGGGTCTCCCCGGTGAGGGCACTGTCTCTCGTCTCATCAAGATCGGTAAGGAGCTCGGTCTCCGTGGCTCTTACTCCGGTATTGGTGCCCGTCTCTTCATGGTTGGTACTCTTACCGCCGGTCAGTTCGCCATCTATGGTGATCTCAAGAAGGTATGTCAAATTCAACCCCCTTAACAGCTCCGGACATCATTTTTAACGCATTTTCAAGGCCATGGGCGCAACAGGAGGTGTAGAGATCGCTGCTTAAGCGCGTTTAAACACATCTAGAAAGATTCGCGGGGTGCGAGAGGTGATATGAGAAGTCTGGGGAGTGTGGCCCAAGTATTGCCCAAGAGCTGGGCCTACTTGTAACAACAGCTGCTGTTAATGCCAAAACAGCTTGGCAGGAGCTTACGGATGACGTCCAGATTTGCTCTCGCTGTCTGGGAAACAAAAAAGTGATCTTTTGGTTGAGGGGGGATGCTCGTGTTAGACTCATGTTTGCCTATGATACCTTTCCGCATTAATGGGCAGCAGACGGGTGATACCCCGCCGAAAGGTTGTATAATAGTCTCTTTTTTACGCTGAAATCATAGACTGGGAGTTTGTGGACTCTTATATCTACTTGTTTGTTCATCATGACGATCATATGTGAAGCTATTCGCAACTGGCACCAACGACGCCCTGGGTCAATTGGAGAAAATGATGTTGATTGAGCAGCCTGGTATCTAGGAAGAACTCATTAGAGGACTATTCATATCTAAAATAAATGTCCGCCTTAAATTGATATTGTTCCATCATGACATGTCGTTGTAATAAGGCTGAGCATCAGGCTGCCGCACCTTCCTCTCCTCACATCCTGTCAACCCACGAGGCCCCCACGTGCCGCCCATCTGTACCTTATCCAAAAATAGAAACACCAAATGGTTCGATTAACGATGATTGATGCCTTTGATCTGGTGTCATCTTGAGATCACCTTGTGATCATTAGGGTAGGTTTGGGTGAAACTCGCAATTGGCACTCTCTCAACTCATGGCTGCTTCTCCTTGCTTACGACTAATCATCTCCCCTCACACATCAATCACAATGACTGTTTTTTGGACGAGCACCATTAAAGAAGCTAAAGGCTATCCTTGCAGCATGATGTTTACGGACAACTGAGCTTGCTTAGTTTATAGGAAAGTCAGCACAGGCACTAGAAACATTTAGGCGAACCTCGATGACATCTTGATCTACATTGCTGAAGCTTATGATGAATTTTGAGTAGAATGCAAAACTCATCATAAGGATAGTCTAAGAGGCAAGTCGTTTAGGTAAATTTTGAATATATGAGTACCTACTGAGCTTTGCAAAGCTGCTCTGATCTTGATGTGAGACATCAGAGTAGATGTCGAGTAGTATCAGTCCTATAAACCAGATCTACAAACTTACATAGAATGATTCTATGTGAGCTTATGCTTTGTTCTCTTCGATTTTCGATTTAATAGTTCCCTTTTCCAACTTATAACTGTGATTCTGTTGCTGTCGCTAGAAGTTGAGGCCTAGAACCGCGGTCCAATTCCGCGTGGGGATGAGCTTATCTTATCAGCCAGAAAATATCCCAAATTTTCTTCGTTTGCAGACAAAGTTCAAAGGGACCAATCCCCCACCCTCCCGCTCTACATCAACAGACCAACAGTAGAGGCCTCGACGTCGCAATGGTCAAACGAAAAGTCGCTGCGCTCGAGAAGCTCGATGCTGACTTGTACGTCAATTGCGAAACAATTGCGCTTCTTTTCGACAATTCGCTGACATTTTCTACAGCGCGAGTCTGCAACAAAAAATCCGTCGCGATCCCAAGTACGTCCCGAGATTCTCGAGAATACGATTAAGTACTGATACGAAGTCATAGATCGTACAAGGAAGAGTTCTTGAAGCAATGGGAACAATATGAGGCCCAGCGCGAGATCTTCTTGGTCTCTCCTGGCACTGCGACCGCCGATTCTGTCGAGTCTTTCCACAACATTATCGATCTAATCGCTCACGTCGCCGATTGCTACAAGGAAGAGACTGCTACTTTCCCCGATGACCTGAAGTCCATTCTCACACAGCATCATGTCATTCTACACCCTGAGTTGCGGGAGAAGATTGTGGGAAGCCTGGTCTTGCTGCGACGAAAGGAAGTTATCGACTCAACCAGCGTCCTCACCACGCTTTTCCCCATCCTCGTATCGTCGCCCAGCAAAACTCTACGTGAAACTCTGTTCCAGAAGATCCTGAGCGATCTGCGAAACTCGAACACGAAATCTATCAACCACCCTCTCAACCGAACCGTCCAGACCGTTCTTTACAACCTCGTTACCGCCGATCGATCTTCTCCTCGAGCTATCTGGGCCATTAAGCTCACTCGCGAGATGTGGAAGCGACAGTTCTGGACCGATGCGAAGCCCGTGGATGTCATGAAGGAGGCTTGTCTGTCCGACAACGAGAAGGTTGTTGTCGGCGCTGTTCGCTTCTTCTTGGGTGGAGACAAGGAGCGTGAGGAGCTTGAGGATGAGAGCAGTGATGAGGAGGTTGATCTGAGCCAGGTCAAGCATCAAATGGGTATCAACAAGAAGACCAAGAAGTCGAAGAAGCAGTACGACAAGGCCGTCGAGAAGGTCAAGCGCGCTGAGCGCAAGAAGACAAAGCCTCATCCTCTCAACTTTTCCGCTCTTCACCTCCTCCACGACCCCCAGAACTTTGCCGAGGAGCTCTTTTCGAAACATTTACAAAACACCAAGGCGAAGCTATCTCTTGATACGAAGATTCTAGTGACACAACTCGTTACCCGACTTGTTGGTCTGCACAAGCTGACTATTGTGGCGCTCTACTCTTGGTTTATCAAGTTCCTTACTCCTCGACAACAGTCTGTTACTTCTTTCCTGGCTTCATTGGCGCAGGCAGTCCATAACTTGGTGCCTCCTGATGTGCTGGAGCCTCTGATTCAGAAGATCGCAAACGAGTTCGTTTCAGAAGCTTCGGCCGCGGAGGTCGCGGCTGCTGGTCTGAACTCTATTCGCGAAATTTGCGCCCGTCAACCCCTGGCTATGACTGATACTCTACTGCAAGATTTGGTTCAATACCGCAAGAGCAAGGACAAGGGTGTTATGATGGCTGCCAAGGGTCTTTTGTCACTGTACCGAGAGGTCGGCGCCGAGCTTCTCAAGAAGCGAGACCGTGGCAAGAATGCCACTATCAACCTGAAGGCTGGTTTCCAGGCCCAGCGCAAGTTCGGTGAGGAGGATGTTGGTGGCATTGAAGGTCTGGAACTTCTGGAGAAGTGGAAGGAGGAGGAAAAGAAGAAGAAGCGACTTGCCAGGGGTCTTCCCGAGGATGCTGCTACTGATGAGGAAGATGAGGGCAACAAGTCTGACGAGTGGGAGGTTGCTTCTGATGACAGCAGCGAGTCTGGTGACTGGATTAATGTCTATCACTCTTCCGATGAGGAGGATGACGAAGATGAACCCGCGTCAAAGAAGCAAAAGACAGACGAAGAACCACCTGTTATGGACGAAAAGACCAAGAAGGCTCTGGAGGAGAAGGAGGCCGAAATCGACCGCATCTCCAAGCTCGCCACCACAACGATCCTCACACCCGCCGATCTCGCCAAACTCCAAGAACTCCGCATGTCCGCCTCCATCGACAAAGCAATGGGCAACCGCCGCAAACGCCAGCAAGAAGAAGACCGCCACCGGGACGATGGCCTCACCGCCGAGCAGATCGAAGCGCCCGCGCGTCTCCGCAAGCTCACCAAGGAAGAGCGTGTCGCGCTCGCCAAGGAGGGCAAGCCAGACCGCGAGGAGCACAAGAGCACGCGGGCCATCAGCAAGTCCAAGATGCAGGCCCAGGGCAAGAGCACGAGTAATAGGGAGAAGCAGCGCAACAAGAATATCTTTATGACGATGGGTAAGGCGAAGAGCAAGCATAAGAGGAGTTTGGTGGAGACGAGGAAGGTTCTTAAGAGACATGTTGATAGGAGTACTAGAGGTGGACGAAGAGCGAACGGTACATAGTTTTGGAGTTTGGGGGGTTGGGCTAGAGATAGATTCACTTGTGCTATTGACACAGCGCGTACTAAAAGAAAGACTTTTATTATTGGTTCTATTTACTCACTTGGAGGTTCTTTTGCCTGTGCCTTTTGATGAAGCAGCCATGATTTCTAGAGTTTCCTACTCCTTACTTTTCTCAAACGCCGATGGATCAGCCAGCCGTCTTGGGTCGGATTACTAGCTCACCTGTCAGGCTATCGAGTCAGCATTAATTCTATCTTTATTATTTCGAGCCTTGGATCGAGTCGAGTAACTGTGCTTATGGGAATCCGCACGAGCACGAGCACGAGAACGAGCATGAGCCTGGCAGGATTTACAGTAGAAAGAGGTCTTGACTGACTTGTTGCAAGCAGATGTTTGGCATTGTTGCTTGATTTTATGAGTTCCGCGAGACATGGCGATGAGAGTGAAGCAAGCCTCGATAGTTGCGGCGTCGGCGGATATGTTGATGAGGTCTTCTTGCTTGATGCTCTTCGTCGCTTTAGCGATGAGTTTGGTGTTGTTTTCCTGGACGGAAGGCATGATGTCGGTTGATTAGTTAGGTTACCTTGCTTTGGGGTCTGTATATTGAAGCGCCGGATTCTTGAGGTGGTTGAAGTTGTTAAAGAGGAAAAGTCGTGGATTTGTAGCATTTTGAGATGATGTTGGCTGAACATGTAAGTGAATAATAAGTGTGTCGGGTGACAGCCGTGTTCGATGTTCTGCCAATGTAGTATTGATGTTCACGGCTTAAGGCATTATGACGCTGAGTGAACAAGATGACTTTTTTTCGTCTGGGACAATTTTGTATTTGAAATATTGCTATTGTTCGTATGTCTGATACCCGAACATCCCATTGTTGGCCATTCATGGATTCGTGGATGTTCATCCCTAGATAACGTCACTTCCTCATTTATCTCACAATCTGTAACGCTCTTGATAATGAGAAAGCACAGTGAATGTTATCAAGCCCTACTGTTATTTTAGTAACTAAAAACCATTGATTCATTATTAATGTTGCGTTGCTGTTTCCATGTGTGCAGACCTCAATAGAAGGTATCCTAAACTTATCCTAACTTTATACTAAGTTACATTAGTCTATTGATTATTTAGGATCAAGAGGCCAAGTTCTCTTTCCTCAGAGTACACAGGCACAATACCCCCTCGTCAATACCCACGACGGCGATATCTTGACGAGAACATCAATCAATTATCGCCTCTGGAAAGAAACCGACAATTTCAGGTATCTGGACTCCATATTGGACTCATTTACCCAGTTCAATGCAGACAAACTGTATTCCTCTTAGTACAACGATTGGGGAGAGGCTGCCTCCTTTCACGACAAGATGGACGAACCACTCCCAGACGAAACCATGTCGAGCCTGGTTACCGAGTTCAAGGTGGGTGCTTCTCCTTATTCAATGATTATAAAAGTGTAACTGAATCGGTACGCAGAAAGTCTGCCAGCCCTACGCACACAGACCTGAACAAGGAGGTCGTGTAAGCTGTTCGTCGAGTTCTTTGAACTGAGAAAGCAGACAATTTGCCGATGCTAGCAAGCTTCCCACGAATGTACTTCTTCTCTTTTCTCGAAGAGTGCCAGTTGCAGATCAAACCTGACGACGATGGTATCAACACCAAGGTCCGAGCTATCTTCACGTCAACGCAGGTGCATGCCAACTACACGACTTGCACCCCAGATACTGCTTCAACTGTGCGTTGTATCTTGTATGATGCTGACATTCCGGGGTGTGAAGATGATGAGGAGGAGGAACCGAGTGCAAACAAGGAGCTTTCGGACTGGTTAGTGGCAGCACGCGAGCATCTACGAACGGTCCAGTCTTCATCACGCGCTCACGCCGATGAGACGACCGAGGAACCAGGACTCATTCTAGCGAAATCCATCGACGATGTAATGACACAACTCGACAGCGCGATCGACGTCAGCAAATGCACGCAATTCTTGCTCTGTCCGGGCCATGCACACTGGGAATAGTCACGTGATTATACAGGACGCAGAGAGGTAATGAATGCATGATGTGCTGTCAAGGTTTTGTGATGCTGAGTGAATGAGTCTACAAGACAATTCTCGTATGACTGACAAGTCTAGAACCCTTCTCGAACATGGTCAGGGGAGTGAATAGACTTTAACTTGTAGCCTTCTGATACAACATCACTCCAACCAACGATTCACCACCCTCAGGGAGCAGGAAAATATCAGGCCTTGATACAAGATGCCGAAATAAACTCAGCAAAGGTATCCTGCTAAATCAACCAAAGTCTTTTTGTCACCTAGGATCAAGGCCTTGAGTTTTCGTTCCTCCCCTAGACCACGTCAAACCCTCAAGTCCCCTTGTCTCACCTCACCTTCATCCTGAGACATAGCACTTTAACAAACTTCCTCACAACCAACACAGTAATGCGATTGGCCATCTCAAGTAGATTATGTAGCATTCGGCATGTGGGTTAGCCCAAACCGAGAGCCTACAAGACAACAGTCCGGTGATAGACATGAAAATAGCCTGAATAAGAAGGTCTTTATGCACGTAAGTTGCGTGCGTATCACGAGCGGAGGTTTTAGCTCTTGTGTTTCATTTCACAACCTGCCCCGCGTTCTTGGGGATTGGGACTGAGGAAATCAGGGAGGAGATTGTAATTTAACTAAAAAGAGAACATGACAGGGACTTGCCGAGGGAGAGTGCCGTTGGGAATTGACGCTATTGCCAGCCACGTTCGGCAGATGAATCCTTGTGAATTGGAGTAGTATGTAGTTGCATAACCATCACTCAAAGCAATGTTTACTACGTATCTCTATTCATCAAAGATCAAAAGATCAAAGCTTATCTCAGTACATCTTCTAGAAGTATCACTCAATCGCTCAATGCATCCTCAACCCTCCCACTCGGTCCATCATTGCAACGATCACCAAGGATGGCTCAAAAACCTGAATCATGTCCCCGACCAAAAACAACCATAAACCATGCTTATCACTCCATCAACTAAACCCCTTCCAGATTCCTTCTCCCCCCTTCCCCCGCAAATCCCCAGATTCTTCTCCAACAAACATACTCAAGCTACTGGAGTCTTTTCCTCATGAGGTTACAGCGCAGGAGAACCGTGATGCCACACGTTCTATGACGGTCAATGTGTTACGCCCGCCCCCTTGCTCGAGGCGATAAAAGAAAACTGTAAATAAGCTTGCTCGTTCCCCTTTTCGCCTTCTCGAAATCGTAATCTTCTTTTTCTCGTAATATTCTCAAAATGGGCGCCAAAAAGTTCTTCAAGGAGAGATCGCTCAAGGTCTCGGATAAAAAAGTCACCAAGGCAGCGGAACTCACCCTGCGCGAATCCATCTGGCCTATTGCGCTTGTTACTGTTCTTTTCTTCCTCTGGGGTTTCAGTTATGGACTCCTTGATACGCTGAACAAGCACTTTCAAAAGGTGCTGCACATCGATCGTGCGCGCTCGGCAGGTCTTCAGGCTGCGTACTTTGGGTATGTATACCAGTATCGACGAGGCGTTATAGTAGAGCTGATGATCGTTTCAGTGCTTATCCTCTTGCGTCGCTGGGACACGCTGCGTGGATCCTCCGTCATTATTCGTACAAGGCTGTCTTCATCTGGGGTCTTTGCTTGTATGCTATTGGCGCGTTGATTGCTATTCCGTGTATCAAGGCAAAGTCGTTTGCTGGGTTTTGCATGTCCATCTTTATCATTGGAAACGGACTTGGTTCTCTTGAGACTGCTGCCAACCCATTCATCACTGGTATGTCGAGTCATTCCCAGTTTGTGTCCGTCTCTAACGTCTGTAGTTTGTGGTCCTCCTCGATACTCGGAAATTCGCATCAACATCTCCCAAGCCTTCAACGGTATCGGCACCGTCATTGCTCCCGTTCTCGGCTCATATGTCTTCTTCAACAATCTCGATGACAACGCAGCGCTCGCCAATGTGCAATGGGTATACCTCTCCATCGCCGTCTTCGTCTTGATTCTGGCGTGTCTCTTCTACGTCTCCAAGATTCCAGAAATCACCGACGCCGGTACGTTGAATCTCCTGCACCAGCACTAGCCATCACTAACAATTTCCAGATATGGCCTTGCAAGCTCAAGAGACACACTCGGAAGCCGATGACAAGCCCTTCTATAAACAGTATAAGCTCTTCCATGCTTCGTTTGCTCAATTCTGTTATACCGGCGCGCAAGTTGCCATCGCAAGTTTCTTCATCAACTACGCGACCGAGATGCGCAAAGGAACGTCAGACTCAATGGGAGCAAAGCTCTTCGCTGGCGCACAAGCAGCCTTTACCGTCGGCCGTTTCTTCGGAACGTTTCTTATGAAGTTCTGCAAACCGCGGAAGGTCTTCTTCGTGTTCTTGACAATGTGCATCGTCTTTATCGGACCGCCTATCGTCCACCACGGAACCGCTGGTGTATCATTCCTCTACATCGTTCTCTTTTTCGAGTCTATCTGCTTCCCTACCATTGTTGCTTTGGGTATGAGAGGTCTTGGTCGCCATACTAAGCGAGGAAGTGGTTTCATCATTGCTGGTGTCATTGGCGGTGCCTGTGTGCCTCCCCTGACAGGAGCTGTTGCAGATATGCATGACGTTGGTATCTCGATGGTTGTACCCATGATGTTCTTCGTCGCAGCCTGGTCATACCCCATTGCTGTCAACTTTGTGCCCTCGTACAAGAAGGTCGTTGACGTTTTCTACGAGGCGGAAATTGGTCTTGGAGAGCGAACCCTTGATGAGGAGAAGATTCAGGGTACACAGCACGAGGAGAAGGACATGACTGCACGTGCTTAATACGTGTAATCTCTTTCAAAGTAGTGAAAGTAGTGTAGTTGGTAGTCAGAACAACAAGCTTTCAAAAAGAAACAGTCGCCAAAGACGTAAAAACGGCAAAAGAAATGCGTAATCTGGGAATCGAACCCAGGGCTCCCCGACGCTGCTCGAATGGCAACGGAGAATTTTACCACTAAACCAATTACGCTTGTGGTTTGTTGAAGAGTCATGTGGTAAGAGAAATTATGTGTCACAACGCTGGGTCTTGGTGGAGGTACTGAAATTTCTCTGTGGGGTAGTGGTGGGGTAGCTAACGGCGCTGTGCGAGCCGAGCCAATCAGAGGCGGATTAGTAAGTCCAAGAGCGACAAGCTGTCACGTGGCCAATTCAAGCTCAATCGCTCATGTATACTCCGTACCTAACTCTAGATATCTTGCATGAATACCAAATATCTAGAAGAGAGTCTGACTGTCGGGGCCTGATACTTAATGGCTAAATATTTGACTCTAGATACTCTCAGATCCCATACTTCAAGTCGAGAGAGCATATGCAACAACTATCCCTGTAGTGATATACTCGCCTCGTGCCGGTGAAACAGAAAACGCAGCGACATATCAGCTACTAGAAACATATACAGTCAAGCATTGAGTTACCGTTTCAAAAACTATAAGATCGTCGACAACAAGTCGAAGCTTTACCGCGTATACTGACCGTTTCACGTTGATTTTTATCGTTGAACTCAAAATCCCGAGATCCTACCCTGTATCTCGCCCGGGATGTTAACTGCCGATACCTTAATTCTAAGCTTATTATTTCCCGGTTTCATATCATAAGAAACATTCAGTATTTTACTAAATCGTTATTCAACACTCACCCAACTAATTGTTAGAGATGAGCTATGTATAGCGTTGTGCTCTGCTTGTGAAGCAGCCATTGCTCCATATTGACTCGCCTCAACTCCGTGAAGATCACGAGTGGGTCAAAGGGAACGTCTCTCTGAGCATTGATTTACATCTGCCGTGGCAAGGAAGAGCCTGGAATCAACAACATAGCCATCATCGACGATGGAAATCCCAGGTCCCGGTTTTACGCCAAGAGTGCTGTCTTATTGCCTCGTTGACACATGAGAACAAGTCCCCATAGCAATTGTCTCAAAAACCACCTCCCAGACCATATTTCCGCGTAGGATATACTCTTTTCGGATACCGATAAACCCATCCGAGAATATCCTCTCTTTGCCTCTCTCCACCATGAAAACGTGATGCAGCCCCAGTAGCCAATCTTGCATTGACGTCTCACACGTGTAGAGATCCTTTTCTCTCATTCGTCGTATTGAAAGCTTGGTTCGGACAATACCCGCAGATCTAGCACAAAAGGGAACAAGCTCCTTGGCTTTATCCACGATAAAGTTGAGGGTCCGTCTATCATGATCCCTGCCTGCAGCATTTCTCGTTTAGTGCACCGACGACTTTTTGAACGCATGGTGCCTGTTTGATTGGTCGCTTTTTCGTTGTTGTGTTTCGAGGTTTGGAGGTTTTGGCTGGAAAGAGTATCGAGTCGCGTGTCTGTGCTGAAGCACACGAGGGGTTACTCAGAAGCTGAGGTTCGTCGAGTTGAGAAAGGAAGAGGCTTTGGGCTCTTTCAAAGAAGCTGCAAAGAGCTTGTCTACTGAAGAACAACTTGGCAACTGAGTTCTAGCAATTGAGCTCAGATACCTTCCAAGCTCACTCAGCTTTTGCCATCTCTACCGATCATCACAAGCTCCCCCAGCTCGTTTCCCCTCCAGGATTCGTCAAGCCATGGCTCGCCTACAGCTTGGCATACATCCCCCCAGCATTAACCATCTGCATCACCATCTCAGACGTCGGTGACGCATTAGGTATCAAGTCGCATGCTCACTCCTCTCCCTCCTCAAACCCATCGTATTCCCCCTTCAGCTCAAGTGTCGCGTGCTCTATTTCCCAAAACCATGACTTCTGTGATCGCCAGTCACAGCCTGAGACGTTTTAGCACTGGAAACAAGGTTAGTCACAAGCTTAAGGTAAGCTTAACTAGTTCTTCAAGTGGAGAGGGGTCTCCAGTTTCTTCAACGCCTCTCGGATGTGTTGCTACCGTTTGACAGAGAAAGCCAATTGCTTGCTATAGAGCTGGTTCGTGCATTTTCCAGCCCTGTTCTGTGTTACGCAGTCACACTCGCACGCTGTTGATCTGACTCTTGGCGTACAAGAATTTCTGTGGCAAGCCCGGGATCTTTGATGTTAATCCTAGCTCGAGGTCCTTTTCTTCGGTGGAATCGTCTTGGCGATGTCTTGTCTTGGCTCTTTTTCTTTTTCTTGGGGGGCGTGTGAGTATCTCCATAGCCCACGTAGAACAATTCTTTCTCTTCTTCTCCACCAGCTGTGAAAAAAACTTATATATACTATGGAAATGTCTCGTAGAAAGCTCAAGTCTCCAGATCCCTCACACATCCTCCCTTTTCCTTCTGAACTTCTTCTTTCTATTCGTACTGCACCGCTGAAATGGCAGTCTTCGCTCAGTACGACTACCTCTTCGCGGTAGGCACTATCTTTGCCTTCCTCGATGCCTGGAACATCGGCGCCAACGATGTCGCCAACTCGTGGGCTTCATCAGTGTCTTCCCGATCTATTAGCTACATCCAGGCTATGATCGGTGCTAGCATCATGGAGTTCACTGGTGCTCTTGGTGTTGGTGGCCGTGTGGCTGATACCATCCGAACAAAGATTGTTGATGTCGAGGCCTTTGACGATAGCCCTGCTCTTCTTATGCTGGGTATGGTCTGCGCTGTTGTTGCTTCTGCTAGTTACCTTACTTTCGCTACCCGTTTTGGTTTCCCTGTGTCTACTACCCATTCTATCCTTGGTGGTGTTTTGGGTATGGGTGTTGGTGCCCTTGGTGGCTCTGGTATCACCTGGGTTGGCTACAAGGAGGACGGCTCCCTTGATATTCAGCAAGGCGTTGTTCAGGTTAGTACTCAAGCATCATCTCAAACTCACATTCGCTAACTCACATCCCACAGGTCTTCCTCGCTTGGATCATCGCCCCTATGCTTTCCGGTATCTTCGGTGCCGCCATTTTCCTCTTCACAAAATACTGCGTCCTCCTCCGCAAGAGCCCCGCTATCAAGGGTCTTATCCTCGTCCCCTTCTACTTCTGGGCCACTGCCTCACTCATCGTCATGCTTCTCATCTGGAAGGGTGGCTCTTATGAGGTCAACCTCACTGAAGAGCAAATCCCTGGTGTGATCGTCGCCGCTGGTGCTGCATGGGGTCTTCTCATGGCCATCTTCCTTGTCCCCTGGTTGTACCGTATCGTCATCAAGGAGGATTGGCAGCTCAAGGCTTACCACATCTTCCTTGGCCCTCTCCTCCTCCGCCGTGGTCCTGTCCCTCCCACTCCCGACAACTTCCAGGGCGTTGTCCGCAACTTCTACGAAGGTCATCTTACCCGCGAGGAGCTTGAGGAGCGCCGCACTCAACGTGCTGCTGCCCTTGGTGAAGATCTCGAGGCCGCTGGCAATGACAAGAAGGTTGCCACTGAGCAAGCTGCCGAGGAACCTGCCGCCAACCCTCACCAGCACAAGTCCATGGTTGGACCCAAGCCTGATGCCCCTTGGTATACTGGTGCTTTCATGTGGTGGGCTTTCAAGTTTGCCATTCTCCACGGTGTCGATAAGGATATTGTCAGCTCCCAGAGCGAGAAGTCTGTTGTTGCCGGCGATGTTGAAGAGATTCACGCCCGTGCTGAACATTTCGACAACCGCACCGAATTCCTCTACACTTTCCTCCAAGTCATGACTGCTGCCTCTGCCTCTTTCGTCCACGGCGCCAACGACGTTGCCAACGCCGTCGGCCCTTATGCATCTATCTACCAGATCTGGCAGTCCGGCACAGTCCCTGGAAGCAAGGCTCAAGTTCCCATCTGGATCCTTGCTTTCGGTGGTGCTGGTATTGTAATTGGTCTCTGGACATATGGTTACAACATCATGCGAAACTTGGGTAACCGGGTGACTCTCATGTCTCCTGCTCGTGGCTTCTCCATGGAACTCGGCTCTGTCATCACTGTCATCCTGGCCACCCGTCTTAGTAAGTTGTCCCACAAACGCTTTTCAGCAACATGTACTAACCATTCTTGCAGAGCTGCCTGTGTCTACTACTCAATGCATCACTGGTGCCATTGTCGGAGTCGGTCTCTGCAATGGAGATTGGCGTTCTATCAACTGGCGCATGGTTGGATGGATCTATCTTGGATGGTTCATCACTGTTCCTACAGCTGGTCTGATCTCAGGTTGCTTGATGGCCTTCATCACATACGCTCCTAACTGGAACTAGAGAATAGATTGCGATGGAACTATTATGATTTTATGTTGAATGGCGTTTGGAATACGATACAAATATACCAATTTACGAATCAAATTACCTCAAACACATCTGCTTGCACATGTGAGTACTAGGGGAGGTAACATAATACTATGGCTCGAGATCAGATGGTTTCCTGCTCTAAGGGCTCTTTGAGTATAATCACATCTTGACTGTGCAGCTCATATAGAGAAAGAGACAGGTTACTTTTATTAAAGGAATGGCTATCTTAAACGATTAAACAATGTACCTAATCCCTCCTTAACCTGTCAACTAGACACAGCACCAAACACTGCATCCTTATTATGTACCCAGATCAAGTGGTTCCCTTGTGTCCAGTGACACTGGCCTCAGATTGCTGTATCCAATCTTCCGCCTTGATGGCCTTGCCCTCGTTTGGGAGCGCATCAGTTGTAGAGTCGGGCGAATCGCACGGAGCGCTTGAAGGGCTTGTGCTTCTTCTCATCTGCCTCGACGTACTTAGCGGCCCACTTCTCAACAGTCTTCTCAACAGCCTTCTCGACCGTGGTGTCGTCATAGGGATCGGAGCGCTTATCGTGCTTACCATGCTTGGTGTATTCGGTGGTCTCGGAGGTCTCCTCCCCCAATCCGAAGATGAGAATGAGGGCCTTGCGGATTTCCTTGTCGATGATCTCATCGAGCAGCTTCAGAACCTTCTTGATGGCGTGTGCGATCTCCTCATCTGAAGGGTCATCGCCCAGAGCCTCGAGGGTCTTGGCGAAGATCTTGTCGGCAGCCTTGATGATATCGGCGATAGCAGGAGCAAGGTACTCAATAATGGTTTCCTCTTCAGGCTCCTCGACACCTTCAATCTTGACGATGTGGGCGATGGTCTTCTTGACGTTCTCTGCGATGATGCTCTTGATGACGTCCTCAACCTTTCTGACGTACTTGAGGATAGTTCCAGAGCTAGGGTTGTCACCAGCCTTCTTGATAGCGATTAGGATGGCCTCCTCGATTTCTTCCAAGATCTTGTCCTCGGCGTTCTCAATGTACTTCTCGACCTTGGCAGTGTTGGCTTCTACCTCAGTAGCCTCGTTGGAATCAAGAGAGCGCTTGTGGGCGCCCTTCTTAGGCCAGTGGCCGGCTTCAATGAAGAAAAGCTTCTCTTTGAACTTGCGCTCATGAGTGATGCGGGCATCCCAAAGCTTCTCCAAAGCCTCGTGCTTGGCCTTTTCCTTCTCACTCTCCAAGCTCGCCTTCTTGGCGGAGTGGTGGGAGGACTTTTCGAACTCGGTGAAGGGCTCGTGCTCATGCTCCTTATGCTTATGATGGTCGTAGTGAGGCTTCTCTTCATGCTCATCCTCATGCTCCTCAGGCTCATCCTCATGCTCCTCAGGTTCCTCATGTTCCTCATGCTCATCGTGATGATACTTCTTGGGCTCGTGCTTATGCTCATGCTCCTTGTGATCTTCCTTAGGCTCATGCTCCTCATGATCGTGGTGATCAGAGTGGTGTTTCTCTTCAGGTTCCTCGTGCTTGTAGTGGCCAGAGTCGTGCTTCTCTTCAGGCTCCTCATGCTTGTAGTGGCCAGAGTCGTGCTTCTCCTCAGGCTCCTCATGCTTGTAGTGGCCAGAGTCGTGCTTCTCCTCATGCTTCTCAGGCTTATAGTGCTTGTGCGACTTCTTTGCGAAGTAAGCATGGTAGAACTTGTTGAGAGCCTCTTGGAAGTGTCCCTTCAGAACCTCCTTGACCTCCTCTTCGGACTTGTAGCCATCATGCTCGGGAGCAGACCTCTTATCATGCTTATGCTCGTGCTCATGCTCGTACTTAGGCCCGTACTTGTACTTGTGTCCGTGCTCCTTCTCATGCTTGTACTTATCCTCTTCGGAGTGATGCTTGTGCTCAGGCTCGCCCTTGTGCTTGTACTTGTACTCGTCCTTCTTGTTGGCCTCTTCCAAAAGCTGTTTGTGCTTCTCGGCCTCGAGCTCACTCTTGGATGCCTTTTCCTTCTTGGAAGCATCAATGTGAGTGCGAGAGTGATCGGACTTCTCCTTGTAGTAGACAGTAATGGGTTCCTTGTGCTCAGATCGCTTGTAGTGGCCGTAATCGTACTCATGGCTGTAGTGATGCTTATGAGGATCATGGTGGTGATGACCATAATGGTGGCCGCCATGATGATGCTTGTGAGGGTCGTGGTGATCATAACCATGGTGGTTACCGTCATGGTGCTTATCATCCTTGTAGTCGTAGTAAACGTGATGCTCCTTATAGTGGACATGGTCGTCAAAGTGCTTATGGCGGTGCTTGTGAACATGGTCATGAGCGTGGCTGTGGTTGTGGCCATGGTGATGTCCGTGATGGTGCTTATGTCCGTGGTCATGGTGCTTCTCATCATCTTCCTCGAGCAAACCGCGAGCATGGTAGTGGTTATATCCATCATGGTGCTCGCCGTGGTGGTGGTGCTTGTGACCCTCGTGATGACCGTGATGATGGTTGTGGTGCTCAACGTGATGATGGTTGTGATGCTCATTGTGATGATGCTTGCCGTGATGGTGCTCACTGTGGTGGTGCTTTCCATCGTGATGCTCGCCATAGAGGTGCTTGTAGGGATCATGGTGGTGGTGACCATCGTGGTGACCGTGATGATGACCGTGATGACCGGGATCAGCGTGGTGGTAGTGATAACCGAAGTGCTTGAAGTACTCGTCCAAGAAAGCATTGAAGTCACGATGGCTGTTGGGATCATAGTAGTGATGGAGCTTGTAGTGATCATGACCATCATGACCGTCATGATGGCCGTGATGACCGTGGTGATGTCCGGGATCGTCATGCTTGTGACCATCGTGGTGGCCATGATGGTAATGTCCAGGATCGTGGTGCTTGTGGTGATCGTGATGATCATATGAACGGGCATGATGCTTATGATGAGGGCCCTTGTGATGAGGGTCATGATGATGGTTCTTATGGCGGTGATCATGATGATGATACTCCTTGTGAAGATGACCGTGGAGGTGACCATGTCTGTGTCCATGACGATGAGCATGGCTGTGACCATGGTTATGGTGATGCTTATGGTAATGCTCATGGTGGTGCTCCTTATGCCTGTAGTTGCATTAGTACTGGTGAAATGATAGGGTGAAGCGGGGGCAGTACTTCTCTTCTTCCTCTTCCGCTTCGGCAGCTTCTTCCTCTTCCTCCTCATTCTTGTATTTCTTCTTCTTCTCCTCTTCCTCAGCCTCGGCCTCGGCTTCCTCTTGTTCCTTCTTCTTCTTGTACTTCTTCTTCTCTTCCTCGGCCTCAGCCTCAGCCTCTTCCTTCTTCTTATACTTCTTTTCTTCTTCAGATTCTTCGGCTTCGGCCGCTTCCTCTTCTTCCTTCTCCTCGATCAACTCGATCTTCTTGTGCTTGTACCTGAAAGATGTTAGATGAAGTGAGACATGCTGATTGATGGGTCGACTTACTCCTTGCACTCAGCGCAGGTGTAGCTGACAACGAAGTACTTCTCGTTGATATCGGGAGAGCGGCTGTAGAGCTCGTACTTCTTGTGCCCGTGGGAAATGGTGGCCTTGACCTTGATGTAAAGTCTCCAGCCTCCATTATCCTCGAGGGGACAGAGGTCGCCGTAAGAACCGCCATCCGAGAGGGAGAAGAAGGGAACCAAGCACTTGGCCTCCTTGTAGTCGTTCTTGGCCTTGCAGTGGTCGCTCTTCTTGTTGTACTTGAAAGAGTCCTCTGTGGGAGGCTGACCACGCTCGATGTAGACGGCTACATCTTCGTACTTGTAGTGGTCGATGTGCTTGAAGTTGAAGACAATGCCGTTGTCCTTGAAATCGAAGGAAACCTGAGTCAAGGCCTCGTGGGGGGCGCAATGAGATGTGCCGACACAGAGATCCCACGAGTTGCCGGGCTTGTAGTCGTTCTCAGGGAAGACAAATGTCGCAGGGTCTGGAACCCACTTGTGCTTGCCATCCTTGGAGCATCCTTCAAGAGAGCGATGCTCTTCTGTGCCGGATTCGATCTTGAAATGGGCAAGCGACTCGTGGGCTACAACCCCGAGGGCCCCGTTGAGGGCGTAAAAGAGGGACTTTCTCATCTCTTACTCACAGAGTGCAGAAATGAGAGGGTAACGAATGAGGTGAGAACTTGATCGGTTTGATGAGACTGATCATTAGAGACCCTCCATCTCTTTTGTACTTAGCCTCATCTCACTTGCTGAACACCTGGACTCATCTCACTGCTGAATCTCACATGTGTAAGGAGGAGGTTGGAAGCATGATGACGACGCCATCAAGGATGCATCCAGAGTTTCGAGGCTTCGGTGAGATGCATGTCAAGCTTCAGAATGAGGAGATGTTGTGTCGAAAGGCGCTTTGTGGATCGATGATGCTTTAGCAACGTCGCTAATGAGAGTGAGGTTGGGAAAGGGGGGCTTCAACAACAAGCCGTTCTTGATGTTTATCGAAGCTGATGTAATGAAGCAAGACCATGAACTGACCCTGATTGCTTTCACGAGTTCATCCAAAGTCCACTGCCCAGCTTGACTCCACGGTCCATTGCCGCGAATGAATACCATGATAGGAATTGAGATACTGGAACAGTTCCGTGACTGAGATTTCCGCTTCGACTTAATGTTGGGACGATATTCCAGCAGATTCACCTAGAGCTTTGAACCCGGGGACAGTGGGGATTGTGTGGCACATACAAAGATGTAGGTGGGTATCTAGTACCAACCATCGAGTTCCATACTGTAAGTCCTCCGCATTGCTCAGGAACAGTAAATCGATTCCCTAGGTTCTCACCCCATTCCCAGTCTCCATCTCTTCGTGTATGCGCGTATGAGTTCAATGGTCCTCAGATTTCGCAAGTTGATCGATCTTTGCATGTGAATGTAACGTAAAGTGATCCAGAGCACATTTGCGTGATCGATAATGATAGGTCGTAGTCAAAAGACGAGGTCGGCCCGGCTCCAAAGCCGGCTGCAGGATGCATAGCATCTTGCAAAAAAGAAGTCCAATAGTTGTTCGACGATGCTGAAGAGAGAAGTTGTCGATAGTATCGAAAGGACTTTTGGCGTTGATTCCTGAGGTTCAAATTGAGAAGTACCTTGTTGGGAAAGTTCGATAGGTCGAAAGAAGGGCAACATGCAGGAACGGAGATAACCTAACAATTAGTTGATGCAGAAACGACAGCATACATTACATAAAACGAGGGATCAGACGATGGAATACGAAATTTAAGCGTCGTGCAATTCGCGATAAGCTTTAAGCTTGAACGAGTGGCTAGGCTTTTGGTCATTGAGTTTGACGGCAAATCGACGATCCATTGTTTTCCCCACGGGGTCTTTGTTAATCCTTGCGGACTCAAAGTAAACAATGAGACAATGGCTACACAAAACAAGTACTAGGGGAATTCTAGCTATGGCCATGGGCTCCCTTTGTAGGAGGCCTCGTCTAAGGGGGAATTAGTAATGTTAGAAAGCTATGTTCTAGGCTTCAGATCAACAAAATATTCAATAGTTAGGTGGGATATACGGGAAAAAAAAGTGCGATCACTGCGCGTGCAAGTGTTCGTAATAGTTACTGTGTGTTGTGTAACGTTATCCAGGGATGAACACCCATGATTTCAATTGAGTGCGCTGCCATGGGATGTTCAAGCATTAGATATATGAAAAATAAAAACGTTTGAACGCAAGGTTCTCAGAGCGAACATTCAAACGGACTGTTGAAAAGTTGTGTGCCATGAAATGTCTATCTCAAACTGTGTAGCCGCGGGGCTTTTCAAGCCATAGAATCTACCACAACACGAAACTCGCGATGCCCTCACTTTTCGCTACAGCCTCTTCCATATGTCTATAACATTTAGAATATCTATAGTTTTAATAAGATACCCTTCAATATTGAAGATTATTGAAATGTGCCACTGTATACTGTCCAGTTCCACTCCAGAGTGAACATGTCGCTATGTACTTCGTACTCTCCATTTGACACTGGCAGTGGCAGCGTCCGGCCTGGTTCACCAGGGACATTGTTTATAGTATATTTAATCTTCCATACCTAGCCTTAATACCATCCTCTTCTCTGAAGCTCGCTTTCATCTATCTCTTCATCCTACATCAACAGTCACAGTATCTCATTGTTGATCATCACCATCCTACTTCTATCAACCATAACCTTCTGACAACTCTTTTGTATCATCACTACCTATCAAAACAACGCACTATGAAGGTAGCTGTCATCGGCGGCGGTCCAGCTGGACTAGCTACCCTTCGATTCCTCTCTCATGCCCATGAGTACTTCCCCATCCCCCCTATCCAGGTTCGACTCTTTGAAGCTGAATCCCAGATCGGCGGCACATTCTCCTATCGCGTCTACGAAGACGCTGAGGTAAGCTGTAACCAATTTCATCTAAGAAAGCATATACTAACTGTATCATAGCTTGTCTCTTCGAAGTATCTCACTGCTTTCTCCGACTTTCGTCTCCCAGACAATGCCCCTGACTTCGTGACCCCTGGGGTTTATGTTCAATACCTCAAAGACTACGCTACCAACTTCACCCTTTGGCCGATGATCGAGCATAATACCAAGGTTGAAAAAGTTCGTCGTGGTCCTAACGATGTTGGCCATGTCATCTCTCTGCGCAACAAGCAAGGCGCCTTTGATTGGGAGTGTGATGCCGTTGCTGTCTGCAGTGGAATCAACGTCAACCCAGTCATGCCCAACATCGAGGGTATCGAACGAGTTCCCAAGGTCCTTCACTCATCCCGTCTCAAGTCTCGAGACCAGTTTGGCGAGAACACTAATGTGTACATCATGGGTGCTGGTGAGACCGGTATGGATCTTGCCTACCTCGCTGTCACTTCTGGGGCAAAGACTGTGACCCTCTGCCATCGCGATGGTTTCTTTTGTGCACCAAAGGTATGTTATCTCTCTGGTATGGTAAGAGTCAGCTAACAGTTCATAGATCATCCCTAACCCTCAGGCTTTGGGACGTTCCACACCTACTGCCAACAAGCCTGTCGACACCTCTGTCGCCAGCCTGTTCGACACGGCCTACGCGCATCCAAAGCTCCAGAAGAGCCAACTTCTCTGGAATTACTACGATAGCTGGATCAAGAATATGCACAAGTTCATCTCAGGTACCGAGGAGGGTCCTGATCAGTGGGTTGGCCAGATGAGCCCTGACCGCAAGTACATGGATTCAAGTAAGTATCCCCCTTTTCTATTATCAAGACATGATAGCTAACATATTCTTAGTTCTGCTCTGCAAGTCCGACAAGGCTCTACCCTACATGAGCGTCGGTAAGCGATCACAGTCATGGGGCAACCGTATCCGATCTTTCTTCATGAATGTCAAGATTGAAGACACCAAGGGCAAGAAGATCGATGTGATGACTTGGCCTACCAGTATTGACCGAGATGGCAACATGCAGTTCGACAACAAGCTTTCGAGTGATTTGGTCCTCCCAGAGGAGCAGCTGAAGCCTGATGTTTTGGTCTTTGCAACTGGCTACACTCGAGATTTCCCTTTCCTGGACAACGACTACCCAACTGTCTCTCAGACCAACATTCGAGAGATCTACAAAGAAGGGGATGTGACTCTTGGCTACATTGGCTTTGTCCGCCCTTCCATCGGAGCTATCCCACCCCTTGCCGAGCTCCAGGCTCAGCTCTGGGTTCTTCACCTGATCCAGCATCACTACCCTCGGGAGGTACCTACTATCCGCGACTCCAATGCCCTCGAGTCTTACGACCTCGACTATCGTCTTCATCCTCGAGGCAACTATAGTTTCTATGAAACCAAGCGAGCTGTTGACCATGAAAGCTATGCCTACCAGCTCGCTCTCGACATTGGTTCTGCACCCAAGGCTCGTACGGTCATGAAGAAGGGTTGGAAGGTCTTCTACACCTGGGCCATGGGTTCCAACTTCAATACCAAGTTCCGAATGGTCGGTCCTTGGAAGTGGGAGCAGGGTGCTGAGAACATCATGCGAAACGAGTTGTACAACATTGTCAAGCAGTCCGGCGGCTTTGTCTGTAAGTATTCCCCCATGTCCCTATTTTGAGAGATATGCTAACTGATTTCATAGATCTTGCGACCTACACTCTTGTACCTCTCTTCCTTTTCGGAAGTATGAGCATGGTCCTCTATGCTTGGTACGCTATCTGCAACTATTTCAGTTCTCTTGTTGGCGGACACTCTGGATCTGCCACGAACGAACGAAACGCCCATGACGACCGACTTGCGTGAGTGTACATTGACGTCCAAATTTGACTTTGAGTATGAAGCCACGAGAAGCTTTGAGCATGGAAGGATACCTAGACTTTGGGTCTTTTGCGATGTTGACTCAGACCGGATATAAGAGGTCGGTTTGAGCCTTGTAAGTTGTTATTGGTTTCCTGTGGACTAGTGAAAGTCTTTAGTACTACGGAGTAGATCTTTTGTAGAAGAAACCAATAGACAGAAGAATGACTTGTGATTTTTGGCGATTGCAGCCGATGCAGCTACTTAGTAGATAGTCGTGCCATGCCACTCGGTACTTCAATTTAGTGAGAATTTTCAAAGCAATTGCTATTTAACGCGAATTTCCATTATATAAGTTTCTCATGAGAATGAGTCTCATCAATTGATCTAAAAGCTCACCTAGGTATATTTTTTACATCTTTTCATTACTTAGACGAGGGCCCCTGCTGCCGCGATCTCGGTGAAGATCGGAGTGTGGGGGCCGCGGCGGGGCTCACCTCGGTGAGGCTGGCTTACCTTAGTTTTTTCTTCTTCCCAGGAATCGCAAATCATAGTTACTTGCTCCAACAAACGCAATGGACAAGGAGACTGTACAGCCCAATTCGTGGGTAGCCCTACGGCTCCCCAACGAGACATATCGCGTATTACAGGTCGTACCAAATACGTAAGCCAATCGTCATTCTCCCACTCCCTGCACTACTAAACTTTTGCGACAGGACAATCTCGCTGGGCAAGTATGGCTCATTCCCAACAAATCTCATCATCAACCGTCCGTACCACTTCACATATGAGGTCCAAGACAAGCGCGAGGGAGAGACATTCGCGCGCCTGCGCGTCGTGCCCGCTAAGGAGCTCAATGCCGACGACTTGGCCGACACCAGCGCCGAAGCGACAGAACCAGCTGAGGGAGACGATGTCGTTGCAGCTGCAGATGGCGAGGAGCTTACTCTCGTCGACGAGAGCGGAAAGGTTCTTATTCGATCGAATCGCGAGATCATCGACGACTCGGCCCGACAGACTCTCAAGCCGGAAGAGATCGAGGAGCTCAAGCGCAAGGGCGCATCGGCGGGCAAGGAGCTGATCGCCAAGCTACTACTGTCGCATACGGCAATTGACCAAAAGACGGCGTACTCTCTGGCCAAGTACAAGCTCCTCAAGACGAAAAAGTATATTCGACGGTTTACGGTGTTACCTCTTGACGTGCCGATGCTAGCGCAGTGGTTGCTGGAGGACCGCGATGCTTCAAAGATCCTGGAGATGAGGCAGGAGATGATGGCGCTGGTCGGCTGCTGGGCAGATGTCCACTACGGTGGTGTTGCTACTGAGGATGCTGGTGCTTCACAGGGTGGGAGGTGGTTGGTGGTGGATGATACGGGTGGCTTGCTGGTGGCATCTTTGGCTGAGAGGATGGACATTCTTCATCCCAAGCTTGAGGAGGAGAACACGGAAGATCCCGCGGCACCAGAAGTCACAGAGACCAACAATGCTCCTACAGACGAGATGGACCAAGACCAGCCCCAGACAACAGAAGCAACAGACCCCGAACAAAAGCAGGAGAAGAAGCGATCTAAGCGAAGCGACTTCAACGTCCCCTACGTCAACAGAAACACCCTCACCCTGATCCACGGCCAGACCCAGCCCAACCTCGCCCTTCTACGATACTTCAACTACGACGCCGCAAACGCCAACCCCTCCCCACCCTACCACCCCCTCGACACCAACCTCATGGATATTTCATGGCTGCAGCTCCTGTCACCCGATGAAGACGACGCATACAACAATAAGCCACCCGAGGCGACACCAGAGGAGATTGCAACATGGAAGACGAATCGCAGAGGGAACTACCACCGCAAGAGAAGAAGGTGGGCGCGTATTCGTCATGTGGTCGACACAACACGCGCCGGAGGATTCTCCGGTCTCGCAGTCGCAAGCACCATGGATCCCATCTCCATTGTCCGCAGCACAGTACCTTTGCTAGCGGGAGGCGCCCCCATCGCCATTTACTCCCCCACCATCGAGCCCCTGACGCAACTGGCGGATTGCTTTAGTGTGGCCCGTCGAGCCGCGTGGGTATCATCGCCTCCGCCAGAGGTCGAAAGCAAAACAGCTGAAGAGCTTGAGCGCTGGGAGGGCAGTGAAGAGTTCCCTATTAACCCTACGCTTCTGCTTGGTGTGACTATCCAGACTAGCAGGGCACGACGATGGCAGGTTCTTCCCGGGAGGACACATCCTTTCATGATGGGCCGTGGAGGTGCAGATGGATTCTTGTTCACAGCATGGAGGGCGGTTCCTGTTGAAGGTAAAATTGAGGCGAGGGGAAGGTTCAAGAGGAGAAAGCTAGATACCTGAGTTAAAGAGGCATTGGACCAGGGATGTCTTGATAGCGTTTGTATAAATAGTCGTCCAACTAGAGCATGTCTAGGTTGGCGGCCATCTCATCCAGTTCACAAATCCATTCGATATGATTCAAGCTTTTTGGGCTTCTGTGTGTTGACGTTTCAAGCGTTTCTGGCATCTATTTACTGCGTATTCCTTCCGAGCCATCAAGGTAGTATGCCAGTGGTGAACTTGTATCAACGAATCAAAATATTTGTTGAAGAAGCTATTGCACGGTGAACCTCCTGTCCATATCAATGAAGAAACAGAATTTTGAACGGTGATGCGATGCCGTCGTCCAACCCAATCTCATACTGCTATGCGTTCAAGCATCTCTTGTATGTTTGCCTGTAGTGCCCTGCATTCGGACGCGTGTGGATGACCTCTCAGGGTATCCTCCCACTCATTCTTATTCTCGTCCAACTGCAATGTCGAATAACACGACCCATGTGATTGGAAATGAGATTTGATCTTGAAGTCCTGTTTCATCCTCTCATTTCTGGCGTTCATGCTGCGACGGGTGATGGCACGTATGGCCATGGCCCTATGGAATTCCGGCTCAGGAACCTGCTCCTAGTTTTCCCCTGCAAAGCCGATAGTCAACAATCCCAGATTATCGGTTATTCGGAGTGGTCTCGACAGAGATTCAAGATTGTCGAAATTCCGATAAGGGTAGCGAAAGTGCAGAGTGACAAGGGCTACCAGCGGGAGCTTGCAAAACCACCTCACAGCTTTCATCCAATCCTCATAATGCTTATAGGCCAAAGTCCAAGAAGTAGGGGGGTCTTGGCCAACGCCAATCCTTTTCCAAGCCATCAGCTCCGGTGCTTGAGGAAGACACGTGGGTTCGAAAATGACCAGCTTTATATGAACCCATGACACGACGGGCAAAAGGTGTTTTAAGAAAAGGGTTGAGATTAAGATATTCGTAAATCGAACCAGTGACTCAGGTGAATAGAAAATGAACTGCAATCCTTGTAGGAGCTGTTGTTTCTGGAAACTGGGGTGCTTGGCGGACATGATTTCGAACGGAATGGCTGGTCCGTTGTCTGGTACAGAGACTTCGAGCATGCCGAGCTTTGTTTTCCTTGGAAAACCTTTTTCATCGTCCGTCAAACAATAACTTCTATACTCCGTGTAGATATACTCAACATGATCTAGGAGCCAGAATCCGAATACTTCAGAACTGCATGGTTCCGGCAGCGTCCTCAAGACTTGGGGCGTCATCTTGGAGGCTACTGCTCCAGGGGGTGCATGCTTGTATGCCTTGGCAGAGAATACTGCCCCATTGGGTACATCATGATTATTGCGTGCTGCAGGAGCAGGTGTCGGACTGGAGGATACCTCCATGCAGTCTAATGTTTTGGTGGGCGTGCCTGGCCGGTTTTGTTGACTTCGCTTGTGCTTCTTTGCAACTGCAACCTATTCGAGAAATCAGATATACAAATGCGTTGATGAACAGAATAACGTACCGGGAAACCCAACTTAACAGGCGGCTTCCTGGCTCGACTAGATCGTGGAGGAACGTATATGGTACTGAAAAATCCTAGAAACGTCGATAGGCCACGATGAAGGGATATCGAGAATCGTCAGTTGTAAACAAGGGGATAGCAAATGGAAATAAATATTGTAACACTGAGGCTTTAGAACTCAATAGAAACTGTTATATTGTCTAAAACCTTAGGAGGTGCAAGAACAAAGCAGATATGCGTATCGAAAAGTGAAGAAGAAGTAAGTGCAAAGGCTTCAGGGTAACAGAATTAAGACCGACTGATGCTCCCCAGACTCTACAGCATCAATCCTAAGAATCACGAGGACAATGACATTGTGAAGGGGTTGATGAATGTATTGACAGTGCTGAAGCACTTCATTAGCCATTAAAGCACTCTCAGTTTTATGTATATAAATTCTTCTAACTCGTATTTGTTATCCTTCTTCTAAGTATCGCCTGGCCAGTCCCATCATAAATAGTCAATGAACTTGTCTTGTTTACCTGCGATCCTCTCCTTCCATCAATTGACCTTAAATCTGAGTCCAAAAGATACATGCAAGGGGCCCCTGAAACTCTTGTCACACAAACTCTTTCCACCCGCTCCTTATCCGAGCTTTTTTAGTTCTGCCGTGAATTGTGAGCTACAGAGAAAAGATGTGAAAATGGCTAGTCTGTGGCCATACACAAGTGTTTGGAAGATGTAAGAAATTGTGCTGGATGTTATTTGGCCGTTTAGTGCGCTGGCGGTCTGCTATTTCCTGACCCTCAGGCCATGTGCCTTTGACGGCTGAAAATATTGACTGCGAGTTGATGCTAGGGGAAGTGTGTATTGTAAATATGTGATTCCGCCGCGTATGAAAAAGAATATTGCTTCTTCGCGATGTTTTCATATGAGAAGTGGATGGTATGTCGGTTTATGAGAGACTCAAAGGGACAACTCTTTGACAGGATTGGAAAGAGTGATGAGTGGTATAATAAGATCTTTCATAGATGGAAATAATAATATCTTCTGCCTTTGCGGCTTCTGGGTCTTGGCCTCCATTTCGGTGCCTAGGCCGACTGAGAGGGATTGTATCTTGAGCAAGGACGTGATTTCAACGTCTTATAGTTGCGAATAAATGTTACATGTAGCTTAAACCCGTTACCGGCGAGCTTTTCCCAAGCGAACTATTTATGGTTAGTTCGAGTGTTCCAAACGTCATTTTCAATTTTTTTACGATATTCTTCTCAGTGATGGGATACACCGTAAAGTCCAGGCCCTTGTAGGCCTTGTTCTTGATACCCATCGCCGCCTCGTAAACTTCCTTCGCGATTTTAAACGGTCCTGTAGGAATGACTTAGACTGCAGCTTTACGCACCTCTCTAAAAGGAGTGAAATTGGCCTTGCCAGTCTCCTCCCTAATCGCGACATCTTTACCCTCGAGAGCTTGTGGATATTGTATAGGTAGTGAATCTCCCGCACCGTGCTCTCTGGGTCCTATACCTATGCCTTGGTACCTAGGATTTCGAAGATATGGTACTGGTAGAAATGTAATGTATATGTGACCAGATGTTTTGAGGATTTCATTCGCCCTTTCCCCTGGAAGCTGGACATGTCCTGGCAACTGTGTTTGAAATGTGGAAGAATGGCGCGTTATAGAGAAACCCGCTCCGTGACTTTGATGGACTTATGGTTGTTATATATAGTCTTGGGAAGACTATGAGTGAGGGAGGTAGGGGAAGAAGGATTCGAAGAGGTGTGAACGAAGAGGTGTGAAGCGGAAGAACCAGCCATTCTAACCGGCTAAACTCCAATTATTTCGCCGTTGCTTTTAATTCCTGTTGTCATGCTTGCGATCTCTCTACCAGGTACTGCGGTAAGTTCGAAATGCATATGATATATCTAGTTTATAGAAGAGTTGTAAATATTTGCGTGCAAGTTGCATATAGAGCTTGGTAAGTATTGAGCGATCATAATCAGTGTTTCTCTGTGCACACTGGACCCAGCGCTGATGGTGAAAGTATTGGCGTATCAACTCTGAACCGGCCTCACTGCCAGATGTTAGAATGAGAGTATGTGGAAGGACTTTTACAACTTACAGCCTCATGAAGTTAAAACTACTCACTTGTAGTACTGTTCTTTGAGGGTACGTTTTTCGGGTTTGTGTTCGTCCTCTTGCGTGCAAGGCGGACCAACAGGTGATTCAGGCATGGTGACTAGATCACCTTCGAGCCCAATGAGGATGTCCATTGTATCGCCTTCGGAGAGAGTGTTTGCTCGGATCATGAAATGCTTGATCTTCTCGCATGCCAGCTTTTTATCGTCGGGTCGCAGACGGTAAGTCAATGTATCTCTAACATAAGTCATAAGGTTCAACAGAATGAGAAACTGGCCTAGTGTCCAGGAGAGATGTTGTTCTTCATCGCTAGGTTGATGGCTACTTTGTCCATGAAAGGCTGGTAGAGATATGTCTTGATTATCTCAGAGACCGAGATCTCGTGCAATTCGTCTTACATCCTACTCTTTAGGCTGATCCCGGTCTCCGAGTAACAAGCAATGAAGTTCCAGAGAAAGTGAAGGGGTTGATAAAAAAGTCGTGACCAAGTTACTCTGCTCCGTATCCGTGATTGGAAAGAGAAATCTTGCAATGTTCTTCTCGCGGTGGGCAAACATCTGACCGTGAGCTTGTTTCATCGGGGGCAGTCATAAATTCGCTGGATGTCGCAAATTGGACGTGAAATGGTGGTCATATCTTGTAGTATAAACTGATACCCTTTTGAGTAGATTTCATCTGTGACATCAACGGTGCGACAAAAGCTGAGGATCTACAGTTGTTCAGATGCACCCCTAACCCTAAGATCAAGACGCCTATGCGCTGTACCTTGATCTCGTAGGGGATGCTAACCCTAACCCTAGGTGCCCTTGTCCTTGTTGATATCTGGCGCGATCCCATCCGGGGTTGAGTAGAGGGAGTTCGCGTACCTGATCCCTTCTCTCGTGACGAGCGTTCGTATAATGTCGTCCTTTCTGTGCTCCACCTCCTCTATCGATGATAACGAGGCTCAGATGTCGAACGAAGTGGCTGCAGACCTTAGTCACCTCAGGCAGGTCAACGAGACGCTCAGCCATACGCTCAAAGCCATCATTACACGTCTCCAGGATAGTCAACCATAAATTCTCTCCACAGAGGCCAGCGCTTGTAAATGGCTCTGCTAACTCTGGCCGCAGGTTGTTATACCTTGGAGTTCCTCAGAGATGTCCAGTTCAGAGACCATGTTGTTCATCTCTTTCTTCCAGTGTCGCGCCCGAAGTGTATTGGCATCAGGTTGTTTCTTAGACATTCGTACTTGAGCGTTGTTACATAGCTGATTCTCTGCGGCAAGCCATGCGACTCTAGGAACGATAGATAGAAGCGCCTACAGCCTCCTGTTGATTACACAGGGGCTCGGTCTTCCTGGCTTCAGGGAGTCTTGGGCTCTCCAGTCAAGTAAGACCTCTCTATCCTGTGGAAAATGGCCTTTCTGTGGGTTCAACCTCGAGTTTGCTTGAGGTTTGTTGACACTCAAGATGTCCAACTCAATTCCTGGTTTATATAGAATTCCGTGTTTTAGAATACGCTATATGCTAAAGGATCGTATATTGAGAGCTCGATGTTGTGTCAAGAGGCTTCCCAAGCCCGGTGACTTCAACCGTGATAAGTTTCGCATCTTCATCAATGATTGACCTGTGACTAAGAGCGGTGGTCTTGGAGGTCCTTTCATATACTCTTTTTGAGAGTGGAACTGTGTGGATTTGCTTTTGGATATTCATCTCGTGGCTGTGTTCAAATATATTCTGCGTCTGCCGTGTTCGGCATTAAGGAAGAACAAAAGTGATGGCAGTATAGGGAACCTATATCTCGGTCGGTTTTGGGACTGCGGCGCCATGTCTCGTTCATGTTATGGAGTTCGCCTCTTTGTTATAGCCTCGAGCACCGGAAGATGGTTTCGTAGAGGTCCATTCGATGTGCTATCCTAAGGTGCCCTTGAATTGTCTGTCGATGAGGATATTCAAGATAGATGACTTCTGAGCGATAGGGGCAGAATGGATGGTATATTTGGTTTCGTCAGGTAACCTTAGGCGCTGCGATACTACGTGGCTGTTCAGCTGGTGCCGTTGACCCCAGCTTGTTTTTGGAGTTGCTCTAACTTGCTCGGGCATGTTTCCCATGCCTTGTGGGTGTATTTGACCCTGCTGCGGAGCGTAGCGATTATACTTTCAATCTGATGAGGACTAATTATGATGCTGGGGCGATCCTCCAAGTTCGAAGGTCGTTCAGGTCTGTGGTTGGCACTTTTCAATTGCGAATGCATTGGAGCCTCATGACCTGCCTGTCACATAAGCTCCCTTCCCGTCTTTTGGATCTCTAAAATGGCCGAGAGGGAGAGTGCGAGTGTTGTCAGCGTCTAAAGATAGGGCCATCGTATTAATGTTCCCATGTCTCATCTGAAGTATAGGTATGGAAGAGATTGAGAAAGTCTTTGGCATCGATGATGTCCGTTACAGACATGTGCTCTAGGCTCTTGAACCATTGGAGTAGATGCTTTGCTAGAGCTTCTCTATTACGAACATCACTTGATGTCCAGTCAGATGTTGCTTTACGCAGCAGGCACGCTTTCCTGGAGAGCAGCGCCACATGGGACAGGTCGTGGATTCAATGGATCACAATCAGCACGAACAGCAGTGCCTTGCTCCAATGGTGCGCGGTGTGACCCTGAATGCCTTATGGTTAGCCTCGAGACCTCTCCTGACTCTCTCATCTGTTGTCTGGCCTGTTTCTCGAGTCGAAGGCATGGTCAATGCCTAGACTATGCTGACTATATATACATCGTATAACGAAACTTTGCTTTCCAATCAGCTTTTTATGCCTCATAGTGTGACCACACACCAAGATCGTGGGTTTTTGGCGTAGCTCTGGGTTGTTCCATTCTGTCGTTACTTGCTATAGGCGACAAGGCTTTACCTCCCCATCCTATCCCATTTGGGTATTGAAGGAAAAGTTGAGAGGTTTAGAAACAGACTCCATTGGAGGTTTTCCAAAAGCCTGGCATTCGATAGTAAAAGATTCATGGGCAATTCATATACTGAAGAGGAGTCCGTGGTGTGTCTGGATATCGAAACGATGATAGCACATGCTTTTGGGTGGCGTGGAAGCTGGTTTCAAAAGGTAGTCTTTGACGGTAGAGGTGATGTAGCCTGGTCACTTCTTTATTGGGCGAGTGGTATCTTTGCTGGAGATGTTCTCATCCTCCCGGCGGTGCTGTAGGAGTCAGAACATGACGACATGGACTCAGAACCAATCCTCGTGGTGGTAGCCGCAGATGTATTGATATGGGTCTTCAGAGTCAGGTTCGATTTTATGCTTTATGACCTTTTCTAAGATTTTAGGATGATTAACCTTGTGATGCTTATTTGCAAGGTATTTGAGCAACTCGAACTCCATCAACGCGCGGCAATGTCTCTGATAGTCTCCAGCGTGATTAAGGATTATCTTCAGTGTTGCGGAAAAGAAAGTTGGTGAGTGTGGAATAGAAGAACCCTTCATCTCGGGCTCAGTTAGAGTCCATAAGATACCATACGATGCAGAGGCGTGCGTACTGGTTGGACTCAGGGCCCATCATGGCGCGTATAAGCTCATAGGCGCATATGATCCGGTACTGGCCCGCGATCGCCGGATTGATGTTGCCCTCGGCCGCTATATTGTGGGACAGCTTCTTGCAGTTCCGGGCGTTGAGGAAAACGTCGTACGAGTCCCGCTAGTAAAGGATCTATAACTATCCTTTCGTCTCCAATCTATACATATTTGTTTTCGCCCGTGATGCGGTATACCCGGTCTTACACGAGAGACTTGAAGTTGCGATTCACCGGAAGCTGCGTCGTGCGGACAATGGGAGACGTCATATCCAGGTTGTGGTAGTTGTCCGAACCCAGTCTGAACTTGTAAGGAGCTTCGAAAGAGGTCGTCCTGCAGCAAATGGAAAATATCTAATTGTATCTTAATTGCGAATGCCGTTGCAAACAGAATCTTGCGGCAATGGTAAGATTTATAGATATATCCGGAGAAATTGTCTATAGGTCCGCATACCTCCCGTTGAGCGGGTGAGGTGCCACAAGGCGTTGGTGTTGAGCTGGACCCGCGGTCCTCGGGCCATTCTCGCGGTATAGTTCATCAGCACTCTTTTGAGAAGCAAAGATGGGTGCTCGCCAATTGCTGAAAGGTAGTTTATATGTCTAGCCTTGTTGTAAAGAGACGACCATGATGTCTCGTATGGGTAGCTCTTCCGGTAAAGTCGTTGATGGGCGTCTTGAAGTTTACCCGCAGTCTTCGAACTTCCGAGCAGCCCTCCTTTATGGAGGCTATCTTGTGTCGACCTATGCTTGGTATAATGTCGATAGTCTGCGTATTGTGTAAGGAGTGTCTGAGTAAATTAGATAGAGTGAGTGGGCGTAAGTCTGCGATTAGAGTTATCACGGCATCCTAAAGTTACTCGTTCTCCTGAGGACGGCGGACCAATCACTGTCTCTTCCCGCCAGGCAGCAGACTTGACGGTTGTCGTGATCACTGAAGCCCGTCCATTCGGGCTCAAAATACTGGTCAATCTCAACCCGAGGAGGCGCAACCTCCGACTGAGGCGCCGGGCTCCTCGTATTTCTCGCCGTGTTCACCTTCTTCACGGACGGTATGACCACTCGGATGGCCTCCAGCATTCGTTCAGGGCGCAAGTGGTTGTGGACTTTGAAGACCGCCATGGAGGATTTTGCAAAGGACTTTGGGAGATGGGCACGATTGCCATGACCTTGCGAGTCGACGGAGGTTCGCACGAGGGCCGATGCGGGCTCCAAGCTTGGGAACTAGTCCCTTTACCTCTGTAGATCATGAACCGGGAATAAAAGGGAAGAATCTCCTCAGTAGTTTCTCTGGATTTACCAGGTGGAACATGTTGATGGTACAAAGCTTTCCTTATAGGCAGTCAGGTGGTCCATATATATATATATATGAAATTATAATTTGTCCTAGTCAACCCAAACTGATTGGGCCCGTTCACGGCTAGGTTTCGTGAATTTACCGTCTCGGAGAGTGCGTCTGGTGGTAGGAGTAGCGTAGATGGTGTTCTCAGAGTCCATCGACCTTGATTCGTGTCCATTGGTGGCCTGACAATTTGTTAGCTGACATATCATCAACCCCTAGTGGCATCTAGTAATAACTTACGGTTATATGCGAAGTTTCTTAGATCAGGAGGTCTGCATGGATCACCCCTTCGTATAGAGAGTATATAGACCTCACAGTCAGGTGCTCATCATTCCAGTTCGTCTGGGTTATTATGATCGGATACACCCCTTACACATAAACGAGTTGAGCGAACTAATAAGCTGTAAGATCATGGCATTGTCGTGGACGGGAGATTAGCATGCCAAAGTTGATCTCAGAGATGGCCATGTGGATCATCAAGTTCAGCGTTGATGTAGATGCTGTTGAGTCTGGTCCGCTTGGAGAGGGTTTGGATTGTTTGGGCGTAGCGAAGCAATCCCAGAAGCCAGGAACCAGCGCCTGACCATGCGAGGATAACTGAAACTCGGCCTGGAGGATATAGCCTCTCCCGCCACTATTGGCCTCGACAAGGAGTATCTGTCTGCCATGTCGGGGAGTCGGCTTGAAGTCGATGATCTTGCGGACGTTGGCAGCTGAGGTAAGGCAGGCAGGTTAGCAACACCATCACATAGATAGCATGTACCAGCAGTCAAGGGAACGATAGAACATACAGTCTACTCTCGGCTTCTCGGCGTCGGCCATCATGAGGATGGGAGGGGTTTTGGCGATTGCTGTGGCTGTTGAACTGTTCAGCCCCCTCAGCGACGTTCAAGTTATTGCCGTCCTCGATGCTGACAGCGCCACGAACACGAGAAAGCATATCGCGGACCATCTTCCCGGTGGCCAAGATCTGCTCAACCGACGAGGGATCCCCAATCTCGGCCTCACGGACCTCCATTCACTGAATGAATGCCTCTTGAGAACAGCAGGGGTCAAAGTCACTGTCCGAAAACTCACTTTCAGATCGGTTCAGGTGTTGACTCTGTTTGATATGATATATAATATGTGCGTACAGATCGGAGTCGAGGACTGTGATATACAGATCAGGGGACAGAGGGGTGGGGAGGTGGCGGTGGTGTGGTGTGGCAATGTAGCCAGACATCGTAAAGAAGTCCTTGACTGTGCCAGGTGTATATATTCTGATTATGTTGGATCCATTGGCAGCAAAGAACGACTCAACTTCTGTGTTCAGTTTGTCCGCAAAGTACTCAGCAGGATAAGACAGGACCTGTAATCCATTTAACAAACCGCCCTCTCTCATTCTCAACCATCTCAAGGCGAGTCTCCCCCTCCCTGAGACCGTCATTGGCGACTCCAGGGATATAGTGGCGATTCAAGCCTTTGTATATTATATTTTTGGAATATACCAGTCAAATTTCATGAGTGCGTTCAGCTGAGTGTTTCTGGATAAATACCCAATCATTGCGACTTCCCATGGTTGACGGGTGGCTACAGAGAACTATGTGTCGATGATAAGTAGGCTGCAAGGAGACATGCTCTCTTCTTTGCGGAAGGTGAATGGTGAGAGAGGGAAGGAAATCTCTGATCTGATGATAAGAGTGTCTTGATGGGATATCGCTGGTGTTGAACAAGATGGTTTGGAAGACGCTTGACTTGGTCGATGGGCTTAAGGGTTCAATTCGCCCTGCTCAGCATTTGGTGTAGATATTGCTGTTTGAAAAGTTCAGATAGCTGAACCTGCGCACGGGTTCCATTCCAGCAGTCATTAAGTTCCTGCATGGAGTAGTCCTTTTGAGTGACTACGCTATAATAGTATTCATTGAAGACTTGATTACAACTGGAAAACTTATGAAGAATTGATCGTGACTGCTGCTCAGGACCGCTAGCATATGGATGCCCTTGTCGGTGATGGCCCCATCAACTGTTCTTGCGTCAGTTCGCGCATCGCCCACACAACCCGGACGACCATGTCAGAAAGCTCTTCTCGTCCCAAATGAGAGCGATGAATAGCTGGGCATATCCTCCATATCTTGGGCGCCAACTGAAGATATACAGAAGGCAAACGGGTAGAGAACAATGCGTTTTGCTTCCCAACTTAGAGTTGTGCAATAACTGGCCTTTCATATGACGATTGGTGGTCTGTGAACGTGATACCAGTCATTACTCTGGTATTGGTCATATGCTTCCTGTCTCACTTCTTGGTGAGAAATTCGTCAACAGTCGAATTCTCAAAGAAAACGTTGAAGACATATGTCGTCTTCTGCTGGCCTAATCCGGTGGACCTTTCTTCAGCCTGGTCTTTCCACGACACTTTGCACCAAGGTCCACATCGAATAAGCACATCAGTACTTTGTAGATTTAGACCTTGGCCTCCAGCTCCTCGACTCGCAAGAAGGATGCGGGGACGAGGACAGGCATTGAAGTTAACGATAGTGGCATTTCTATCATCCGGATGTAACCGTCCATCGTAATGGAAGATCTCCAATTTACATGTATTGTGCTGGGAAAAGGCGTCAAGCCTAGCATGGAGTATATAATATAATAATAGTAAGCAAGAATGTACTGAGAACTCCTTCTTCCATTTTTGCGCTCAATCTGGTCTCTGCTTTGCGTCAAGGTGTTCTGCTCTAGTATCTTGAACAGTGAACGCTGATCGAAATGGCCCAAAGGTACACGGTAGTGGGTGTGTAAGAGCATCGGCAAGATCGTAAAACTTGGCACGTGCGAACAGCAATCGCGATGCTCAACTGGGATGATGAGCCGTATCTCTTCGCCGCAAACGCAGATGTTGATTGATCGTTCGGCTAGTGCTTGTATAAGATGATCTTTGATATAGAAAGTAGTGGCGATATATATATCAGATGACCTGATCGTCCTCTTCATGTGGTTCTTGTCTAGCCAGTGGGTGTAGTAGGAACTCATGTTGGGCGTCTCGAAGTTTGTTTTGTTGGCTTAGAGATGTCTGGAAAGATGATGTGCGCGATCTTATCGTCGATGGGCACAAGTTTGGAAGAAGAACAGGGATCGAAAGAGGGGAGGCCACTCTTGCAATCTTCGAAGTGCTGTGGCAAGGAATTCAGCATTCATGATCTTTCTCAGGCTTGTCGAATATGTCGTGGCCGGAATAGTTGGGCGGTTTTTCAGGTCAGGGCCATCAAACATATCGTGCTATCCTGTCCTTTCTTGTTGATCTTGCTTTCCAAGTCTTGCGTTTGAACAGAGGTAGTAGGGTCATCAACAGTCTTGGCGAGTCCATGATGTCAATGGAATCTCTGTAGGACCTGTAAGATCGGAATGCTGATTATATACTATCTTTACACAAAAGATTGAAGGTAGAGGATGTGGTACGTGGAAACACTGGAGGAAATTCGTTTAATGGGTGTCTTCACCAGAGCTCGGCTTGCAAAGCAAGAATAGCACCGTCACGGCACATCATATCCGATTCCACGGATTTGAAAAAGCCATTGAAATCCACCGTGATTTGTTGTTGCAGTCCCTGATTGAATCTACACACACCCGTTCCGCGTCGCTGTCCACTAGAGTCGTGATCTCGACCGACTTTCATGATTCTGGTCGGCTTCACTCGATGTCATATGGGTGTATAATTATAGTTTCAGAAAATGATCTGACCTCATTGAAGCATGCAGAAGAAGTGTCATGGTCTTGAACGTGAGAGATAGAGTTTCTGTTTTGTGGTTAGTGACTATAAGACTTCATGTCACAGTCGACTTACGGTGCAGAAGATGTTTGCGTTCCTCAGCTCTGAAAAGGCATGATATATAGTTGCGAAGTAAGAATGAAACACCCAAAATCATCTCGCAATATTAGAATCGGTGTCGGTGTGGTCTGGTCCTCTATTGGTGTCAGCATTGCTGGCGATACTGTCAGAGCCTCGAGGATAATTGCTGGCGATGGTGTCAGCGACGCGAGCTGGGCGAGGTCACCACCTCAGCACAAGAGTGTTTCTCGAGTTTGAACTCCTTAGTCTCGAAGACGATGTTACTGTCAAGCTTGTCATCTGCAATCGCCTCACCATAGCAGACAGATGATATGAAAATATGACAACAGCCCGCCATCCTGATCACGGTGAAGACTGGAAGTTTCTTGTACAGTGTTCATCTGACTCAGTTGCTGTAATGATACCGTCTGGCTGCTCAGCTTTTGCGAAATGATCCAGTATGCGGGGACATGTCCTTGCCGAATTTGCTGCTGTCAACAGCTTCAAAAGCCTTGTCATTCAACAAAGCAATGTTGTCCTCAACCGCCTGGACAACTACGTCTCGCAGACCTCGGTCGTGAGCAACTGAGTTGCTTCTGGGTTCCCTGGCATAAGGCACTGAGATGAAGAGTCAGCGTACAATGTTCGCAATGAATGGGGAAGAGACTTGTTTATAACGCACCGATAGTATAGTAAAAGAGAAATGAAGTTGTGAACAGCTGCTTTAGTGGCCAGGCTTTGTTCGAAGGAAAACAGGACCACGAACAAAGACTGTCATTTCTGCCCATGATGGTGTCCAACAGGCTGCAAGTCATGAGCCAATTTCTTTTCGATCATGGCCGTAAATCTGTCCAGCAGGATACTTTTGATGGTGGTAGACTCCAGGTCTGGGAAACCCAGGTCCTGGTCGCTCATGCTCAGGTGTGCAGTGATAATGTTAGTTGCGCCCAACTCTCCCCGCTTAGATTTGGGAGATCTTTGTAGATGATAGGCTCAGTTTCCATCAACTATGCTTTCTGGCACTTCCATTTAGATAGCTGAAGGGCTTTTGTCAAGTATTCTTGTTGTTAGATCCAGTCATCTGTGGCTTATAGCCATATGCGTTTGCTATGACCCTGCAACAAAGATCAGGGCCAGTTTCAGCTGGTCAGGCCCTCGTCCATCTGGTGGTGATGTTGCTTATTGGCTCATGGCCGTGATTAGATGATCATCTGGGTTGCCTGGGAAAATATTTAGCAGTCAAGTTATTAACGTCTCGCGATGTATAGTAGTGACTTACGGTAGTAGGGAGGATTGTTAGCTTTAATTTGAGCCTTCTTGTGCTTTAGGTGCCTCCGACTTGGATCGAAACGGGATTAACGACTCGAAGGACTGCGCCACCATTCTTTTGATTCTCAGAAGGTTAAAGTGGACTTTAATAACTAAACCGGTCTCTTTATAAGCTGGCCGTCTAGCGCGGCTGATGCCCGCATACTCGCCGACGTTGAAAAGATTCGAAGTGTCACCCTTGGCGCATCCGAGCGGAGTCTGTGATGTGGTAATCCCTCGTCCCAGTTCTACGGGGTGACCTTTCGGGTCACTTCATCACTGGCAGCGGAGAGTGGAAGACTCATATCCGACGGGTGAGAATCTAAGTCCCCGCAGGAGAAGGTCACGGAGTCTCTTGACTGGGGGATTGGCACCGAACTTGGTGTGAGTTCGAGGAGTGTACCGTCTCCTCGGTAGTAGATACAACTGAGCACGGGGGTGCTAAGCGGGGAGTTGCTCATTGGGGGGTATGTTGAAGAAGCGAAAGGTGTCATACTCCTCTGTCTCTAATCTCAATGTGAGAGAAGAGAGTTGTATAGAGATGGTTGAGTATATGTTTATATGTATATAATCTAAGGTCCGATGTTATGTTGTGAAGGAAAGTCTGTCTTGGGTCGGGGGGGTCAGGAGAATTTATAGTCAGAATGAAGGCCTTGATTGCTTTCCATTTACCCAATATGAGGTCATTAAACAATTGATTGTTGAAGCGATGCTAGAGGTAAATAAGCTGCCTAAACAATCACATGTGTTATCATAGAAACCGGACAATAGCATTGATGTTGGTAAATCGACCTATACAAACATGACGCCCCTGATTGTCAATGGCACAACAACAGAGCAGTGCCAAATAACAAAGGCCTTGGATCTCAAGTCGTAAACAGGTGCTACGTCTGCGGTACTTGGTAGTAAGTTATGGTCATTGGTGAGAAGTTATGATGAGTTATGGTAATATATGCTAGGTTTGGCAAGCCTGTGTATGTCTCTGGGATATCTCAAGTGTTCCAACTCTCAGAGCACTAGAAGCCGACAGCCATGGATCAAGTAAGTACTGAAAATGTATTTTGTATGACGCCAGCTCCTCGAATTGGTGTTAGTCTTCTAAAATGCCTTCTCTTCGCCCCTTGCCAATACTCTACAGAGACTTGCCCATAAACTTTCTCTTGGTAAAGCTCAACCACCACTTGCTAGGCTTAGTCTCGTCCCCATCGTATACCCTAGCGAGTAATCGAGAAGCAAGCTCCTGTCGAACCTGCGACATATATTGCTTGAGCTGCTCCGCTTCTTGTCTGTCCCTAGGGGGCTCATACATCTACACTCAAGCATTAGCAACCCGCCCAATTCGTCGTGCTGTTTGAGTTTGAGTTTGGTAAAACACACCTGGTTGAGAGGCCATGCAGGGTCTCCAGGAATAGCAAAGTTGAGGTCAAGCGCCAAGTTCAAAACATCCTTCTGGGCATCGCGCAAAGAAGCCTGGGGTCGGATCTTTGTCAGACAATCGCTGACGAACCAGATTCCATACACAAGCAGACGGTCAGCAGGGCCTTGGATCTCAAAGTTTCGGAAGAATGTGTTGGCGCGGAAGAGGGCGAGGACCTCGTCGAGGATGTCGTAGCTTTCGCTGTCGGGGTCGGGAGACTCGTTAGCCGGCAGGGGCGGCGAGGGGTTAGGCAGGGTGTAGGCAGGGCCTCTGGTCTTGGTACGGAGAGGGAGGAGAGGGAAGTTTCCGATTATGCGGGGGATGTTGGGATCATTGTTGAAAACGGAGTTGTATGCCTAGAGAGGTGTTGTTTAGCTTGGGTGATATCGTGAGATGCGGTGATGCAATAGGAGATGATGCAGAGTGTTTTTGTAGTTATTTGTGCAAGGATTGGTGTTTGGTTTGCACATACCGGCATCTTGAACAGCAATTAACAGACCAATTCCAGTATATCAAAGCTGTTTGGGAGGGAAATGGACAAATCGGCGCAAGATACGGGCTGATGCTGCTGAGTTGCGCTTCGTCACCGGCGGGGCTACATCAAGCTCACGAAGCTCACTCACTCGATTGGTGTGGGGCAAGGCTGGCAGCAGAAAGCAAAGTTGATGCCTTAATCGATGGGGATTGTCAATCAGGCCACAAATGATCGATGATGTGGCGCAGCACGTGCGCCTCCCTTTATGGCTGCCTAACGCCAGGGATGACTCCTCACGTGAGATCGCTACTCATTCGCGCCGATTAGCTCCGCGACGAATCACGGTGGCGACGCGCTTTTTCCCTCGTCCCGCGTGCAGAGTCTTCCTGGCGCAGATGCAGGTCGTATCCACTAACAACTCATACCTAAGAGTGAAAAAAAAAAAGAGAGGTCTTGCCTTGGTTTCACGCCCTAAGTGTGATTCATTCAGTGTCACCGATATTTCCTCCCTCTCTCCTCTCCCCTCTTCCACCTTCTTTTATCTTTACATTATCCAAGAAGAAAGAGTCTGAAGAGTTGCCTTGTTCTTCTTTTTGCTCATTTCCTATTGGACGCTAAGAATCTCCCCTTTTTTTGCTTTTTCCCGTCAATCCTTTTTGACAAGGGCGACGCTCGTGCCAGACGCTAGCGGAGAGCTTGTCACTGGAAAAGACTGGAGATAAACAGGCACAGGGAATCGTTAAGGGCGCGTCGCAGAACCCAAGGCTCGCTCTACAACAAAGACTGGAGAGAATCGTCCGGCTTCAGGCAACCAACAACCGCTGAAAGAGTCATTCAAAGACAGGCGAGTAGTACAGATCGACTATTCAATCATCGGATGCTTGCATTTGAGTAAGTTTGCGCTATTCTTCTGTTCTTTTTCCCTCTGACATCAACGATATCTTCCCCCCCCCCCCCCCCCCCAACACAACCCATTTACACGCAGCGCTAATCAACCCTCCTCGCGACAGTTCTTTCTTTGGCAACGGCAGCTTTATCGGACAGCTGCGCAGTTTGGTGGACATGGCGACCTCACAATCCTCTTCTACCTCTTCAACTTCACCGTCGCGCAACGGTAACGCCAACGGTGTATCACTGGACACAACGCCCTGCACTTCGCAAGCGCCCATTGTCGCCCCGCGAAAAAGGCGTCCGCAGCGCATCTACCGGCCCGCAAAGAACTCGCTCTACGACATCTTCCAGCAGCACGCCGGCACATCGCTCTTTGTGCGACCTATTTGCTGGACGGATTTGCACGCTCAGCTGCTTGGCGCGAGATGGGAGGAACTGCCGCCATGCGATACGCCTCACCCGTCAGCGGCCCCAGGCACGCCACCATCGCGAGGACACTTGAGTCCATCGAATACCATCATCAGCCTTAGCAACGCGCTCACGCAGATTCTCCTGCCCGACCCATTGCATCCTATTCTATCCTCCAACGCTGTCAAGTCGGTCCTCAACACTCTGTGGCCTACACCTTTCAACAAGCCGCAGTACCTGCCCGAGCTTCATCTATACTTTGGCGGTCGCGTTTACCGTGATGCTGTACGCGCGCAGCTTATGTGGAATTACCCCTCTGAAGAGGCAAAGTCTTCATACTCTTCATTCAAATCAGTTTCAACGCGACCCGCTGAATCATTCAACATCTCGACACAGTCTTCGCCAAACTACAGCCCCGCCAACCTACCCATGATCTGTTACATCGGCAAGACTCAATTGGCTTCAGTCCGAAACAACCTTTTCCGCGTCGCTTCTGGACCTGGACGAACATGGAACGAGCCCGTGTTTCGCCTCCAGCAACTGCGAGCCCGCATCCTCGTACCTTCAAATTCCGATCACGATGCTCATTTTGTGGGCGTCTTTCTAGGGATGGCGCAGAAGCACTTCTACCCTAACCCACCTATCAGTGGCAGACGCGACTCGCGCATTTCACCAGGACAGGGCATCCCTCCAAGCCCCAACTTCCACGACATCAAGTTGAAGATTCTCACTCACGACATTGATACGTCTGAGTTTATTGTCTACACTGGACACATCACAAAGGAGTTCCTGGAGAAGTTCCACGATCCCTTCAAGGCTCCAGCTGACGATGACGACGCTATTGTTTCTGGTCTCAAGATTGAGTACACAAGAGTTCCTATCTGGCCGATTCTTGGACTCAGAGAGAGACTAGGCAAAGCTCTAGGCCAAGAGATTGTCGGAACATTCAACCCAGATGAGATAGAGACATGGGAGAAAGATCCTGAGAAACCAACTGGCGAGAAGCGCAAGCGAGATGTCCTCACCGAGGTCGTCAGCAGTAGCTACGAGGAAGAGACCGAGGAAGAGCCAGCAATCGTTTCCAAGAAACGCTGTCTAAACGAGGGCACACCTGTGGGCGTGGTGATGTGAAAGCAAGCTACATGCAGCGTATGTATGATATCTAAGATGGGATGGATATACCCCCACGGTTTAATTTTTGAGGGCAACAGGACGCATTCGGTATACACAATACATTTTGGCTGGGGCTGTACTATCTTTGGGGATTGCATGAAGACTCAAATCTGCCTCACAGGCACGCATGACATGGGCAACGGCGCAGGGTTATCAGATAGTTGACGGCGCAAGGTCAGGACATCAGGGTATGTATGAGCAACAAACAAACAGCATTTGGCTTTTTGGGGGACTGGCTACGAATTGAATTGAGCTTTTCAGAGGGATTGAAGTGAGGGATGGATTAAGGGCATGTACATATGCCTTTCTTGTGGTTTTTGATCTTTTCTAGCGAGATGGACTGCGTTTGATGACGAATTCAACGACATTTTCTTGAGCTGGCTTTGACTCTTTGATCTCAGTTGCTGTTTGGGTTGTTCGCGGGGTAGAGCATTTCTGACCATTAGTAGGCTCGACACGAGCCCTTCAACTTGGAAGCCAACTCGCAAGGAACCACTTGTCAGAGAGAAACACATGTTTATTCATTCCTCTTAAACCTCACGGACTCAATCCGAACCTCGGGATGCCGCACGACTACACCATCTTCTTTACTCTGCTTACAAGAATGCGGAGATATTTGAGTTTTCCTCCATACCTTGAACCGAACTTGCACCTGCATATCTTTAGTGTTCTTTTAGGAATGGTATCGTGAGAGCTTCCTATTTCGAACATCGGAGAGTGGTTGTGCGTGTGATACGGAGTAGATCAGCGATTTTTAGTTCAGGTGTAATAATCCCCAGGTATTGATCGTAAATGTTACCACTTCAATACAGGCCTGGTTATAGTACCTTGTTTCTGGATAAGGCTGAGTTGGGTTGGGTTTGGGCTTTTACCCGGTAATTAACAAGGTTTTTTGTTTCTACCGCTTAATTTGTTTCAATGGTAACAGGCTGGGGTTGATTATGTGCGATGACGTTCTTGATGCGAATGTGAGAACAAGGGGGATATTGGTTCTAAACGCGGGATAGAAATGGTAGATAATGAAGGGATTACTCAAAAGAGACATTAATCCCTCATAAGAACAATAACATACTCGTATTAATTAAGTTACAGACCGACATTTGTAATGCTCCCCGCATTCTTGTTGCTCTATTCCCCGGACTCGAAGAGGTCACCAGGGCCTAAACTACGGCAGACAAGGATGGATCTCAAGGGTCCGGGGTATGAACTCTTCTCGACTTACACCAAAATGTCAATGCCAATGCCAATGCCAATGCCGTCTTTGATCAAACTACGGCATCGTTTCCCCACCATCTATTCTGTCGTTCCTCCGGGACCACCATCTTTTTTTCTACTTCTCCACCAACCACAGCGAACACACTATCAGAAAAACCATTCAGCTGATCGTCGATCCCAACCCCTCTCCCTCCACGTGGATTAACAGGGACGAGCGTTTTCTGCCTCGGTCTCGTGGAGCCAGACAAGATGAAAAACTTGGAAGACATTGACTTGTATTCCTCTGGCAGCTGATTTCCCCACGGGGAAGCGGGGACTGGACTCGGCGCTGGAACTTCTTTTGGGCTGATACTTCTGTAAATACGGCGATGGCTTCCTCTTCTGGGAGCATGTCTTTGAGGAAAAGATGCAAGTTCACCGTCGACGTCGAACCGGGGTTGAGAAAGAGGGAGAACTCAATATATTGTGGGAATATGTCAAAGCGGGATGGGGACGACCGCGGTGTTTGCTTGAGAAGTTCAAATTGAGCTCATTTCCCAGGTGAAAACACGATCAGCAATTCAAATGAGACAACGGGATTCAGTATCTGTTGACTCGTTGCTTTGACCCTTGAGAGAACTTTAACTTTGTTGTGTACGGCTCTCTCCGTGGTGGTTTACTTCAGACTTTTGTCCCAACCACTCCTACACTCTCAGTCTTACAGTTGAGCTTCATAATGAAGTTTACAAGTCTCGTCTCTGGCTTCGGCCTTCTTACGGCTGTGGTAGCTGTTCCGGCTGCTTTCCCTGCACCAGATGCAATTCCGGATCTTCAACCTGTTGAGCCAGCCACGCCAGCTCTTGAAGAACGAGCTGTCAAAGTCACAGTCGCTGTTCCCTCTGGAACTGTCATCGGCTCAAGTTCTGGAAAGGTCGATTCCTTTAGAGGAATTCCCTTTGCGGATCCACCGACTGGTTCTTTACGACTTAAACCGCCAAAGAAACTATCCAAGCCTCTAGGCAACTTTGATGCTTCAGGACTTGTTGGCCCGTCATGTCCTCAGATGTTCATCTCGACTGGTGCTCAAGATGTCATCTCCAAGTTTCTCTCAGACTTTTTGGCTATTCCCTTCCTTACTCCCATCACTGGTCAGGAGGATTGTCTCACCATGACTGTTCAACGACCGGCTGGTACCAAGGCTGGTGATAAACTCCCTGTATTATTCTGGATCTTTGGCGGTGGCTTTGAACTTGGTTCAAGCGCTATGTACGACGGAACCAGTCTTCTAGGCACTGCCATTGATCAGGACCAACCATTTATCTACGTTGCTGTCAACTACCGCGTCGCCGGCTTCGGATTCATGCCAGGTGCTGAGATCAAGAAGGATGGAAGTTCGAACTTGGGTCTTCTTGACCAGCGCATGGGTCTTCAGTGGGTAGCTGATAACATTGCTTCCTTCGGTGGTGATCCTGACAAGGTCACTATCTGGGGCGAATCCGCTGGTGCCATCTCAGTGCTCGACCAGATGGTTCTCTATGGTGGCGATGCCGATTACAAAGGCAAGCCCCTTTTCCGCGGCGCCATCATGAACTCTGGTAGTGTTGCCCCCGCGGAACCTGTGGATAGCGACAAGGCACAGGCTATCTACGATGCAGTTGTGCAATCGGGCGGATGCTCTGGATCGTCTGATACCCTCGCTTGTCTTCGTAGTCTGAGCTACGACAAGTTCTTGAACGCAGCGAACTCTGTTCCCGGACTCTTGTCCTACAACTCCCTCGCTCTATCATATCTCCCTCGCCCAGACGGCACTGTTCTTCCAGATAGTCCAGAAGCACTCATCGAATCAGGTCGTTACCACGCTGTCCCCATGATCAACGGCAACCAGGAAGACGAAGGCACTCTCTTTGCTCTCTTCCAGCCAAACTTGACAACCACAGCCAAATTCGTCGACTACCTCCAGCAACTCTACTTCCAAAAGGCCACCAAGGAGCAACTAACCGCTCTGGTGAACACTTATCCCACCGCCCTCAGCGCAGGAAGTCCCTTCCGAACATCCCTCCTCAACGAAGTCTTCCCCATGTTCAAGCGCCGCGCCGCCATCTTCGGCGACTTGGTCTTCTCCCTGACCCGTCGAATCTTTCTCCAGGCAGCAGCCGAGCAGAACCCCGATGTCCCAGCATGGTCGTACCTCGCGAGCTACAACTACGGCACACCTATTCTGGGAACGATGCACGGTTCTGATCTGCTACAAGTCTTTTATGGTCTCTGGCCGAATAACGCTATGCGCAGTATCAGGACGTATTATTTCAACTTTTTGTATAACCTGGATCCTAACAAGGGTGTTACTAAGTATGCGAATTGGCCAGAGTGGAAGGGAAGTAAGAAGCTTATGTGGTTTGAGACGGCGAATAAGAACAGTATCATTGACGATAACTTCAGGACGGCGCAATATGATTGGATTTCGAACAATGTGGATATTTTGAAGGTATAATCTAGGATATAGTTATGAATTAATGCACATGTTTTTGCTTGTTCAGGATGAGAATGCTCGCATATCACTCCGTACACCCCGCAAGACTACCCAGGGTTGAGGAGTGTACACCATCCAAGTCTATCCTCACTTGTGCCTCTGATGTGTGGAGGGCCCTGCCTGTCATCTTTAAGTCTGCTCAGAGATGGAAAATCCTGGTACCTCCTTATTTAGCCCATCAATGGCATGCTCCAATCAAGTTGTGCTCTAAAGCTTTGCCATTTTCATGATCTCTGAAATCACCAATTCTAGCACCAGGGATCCCTTTTCTTGGCTCAGCTATCGCTCATCAACATGAAACCTTGAGTCATTGTCTTTCTCATATCTACTGATCTCCTCTTGTCTGTCTTACGGTCTTCATTACCTGTCGAGTCACTATGTCCTGCCAGTCACTCATTTACTGGTACCTCAACAGCTGAAGATATTCGTTGGCATGCCATCTGAGTCTCAATGACTAGCATTCGCTATCCTGGAATTGATCTTGAATTTTCTCTGACGGGAATTTCGGCCTCTATCCAGAGGATGCATATGTTATGAAGCATTTCCTTGCTATTGACTCAAAAGTAAAACTTGAAAAGAAATCGCGGTCAACACGAACATCTTTAGAAAGACGCCTCAGAAGGAACCATATTCCGATCAACGCAACATTCTATATACAGTGAACGGAAACCCCGTTCGTTACCAATGCTAAAAAGAAACACTTTCCAGTCAGATTGACTGAAAATGCAAAAGGAAGGGTCTGGCCGGGGATTGAACCCGGGACCTCTCGCAAGCTGTGCTGTAGGGTTTTCCCTAAGCGAGAATCATACCACTAGACCACCAGACCGACCAAGGTTCCAAAGTACCTGTTGTGGAATCGTTGAGGTTGAGTTCCGAGTTTGATACTATATTGTCTCCGATGATAACTTAGCACGAGTTATGCCAAAGCACCAGAGCCGTTGCGATAATGATCAAGATATCCGATATCAGGTTGGGGAACTGTGAGCAGAAGCTGTTGAATCTGTATCTTTGAACTTAGCCGAGATACCATGCCGTTTCAGTTATGTCAGTATCGATTTCGGATTCTAACAGAAGCTGTCGACGGTTCCAAACGTCAATGCAGCCTTCGAGCAAACTGAAGAACCTCAACAGTCGGTATATTTCAATGGTATTTAACTTTTATTACAGACATGCTTCCAACATCAGAGTTTACACAGTCAAGCATATCCATGAGCGCTGAGCCACTCCTTGAGCTTCTCAGAGTCACGCTCGCGGTACGCAGCACGTCCACGGATCTTATCCTTGACAGTCTCCAGAGTTCGGTTGAAGCTGCTGGTATCCTTGTCGGCCATGAACTTCTCGATCTCATCGACAGCAGACACGTTGGTGAAGCTGCCCAGACTGAGCTTCATGTATCGGTCGACGACAACAGGGTTGCCAAGCTTGGTGATGACAGCATCCCAGTTGTCCTGCATGAACTTCCATTGCAAAGGACGGCCAATGACGTTGCTAGCGACAGAGCCACCGAGAACGTGCATGTCTCCGGCAGGGACGGCGTTGGAGGGAGGAGACTCGTTGAAGTTGAAGGGAATGACCTCCTTGGTGAGGAGCTCAGCATCCTTGACGGTGCCGAGAACGCTGAGGGAGAGAAGCTTGCCGTCGATAGACTTGGTGTTGAACCACTCCTTCTTGAGAATCTCAACAGTACGGGCAGGCTCCTTCATCATGGCAGCGCGCCAGATAGCGGTACGGAGAGGAGCGGGGATAGAGCCAGCCTCGGGGTTCTCAACCCAAGTGTTGAATCGCTTCAGAGCCTCCTCGGTGACACTACTCATGTTAGTCCAGTCAAGTAACGGATACAAGCAACTTACGCAGGGTGGCCGCAGGCAACAGCAACACCAATGATCTCCTTTCGCAAGATACCGGTGAGGTAGTCCTCGCCCTCAGGGAACTCCCAGCCAACCTCCTTGACCTTCTGGTCAATGAGCTTCAGTGTGAACTTATCCAGAGCCTTCTTGATAGACTCGTCCTCTCCGAAAACGGACTTGACACCACCAATGGAGTCAAGAACCTGGCGCCAGACCAGAGTGTGGCTCTCCTTGCCGAATCCCTCGAGGAAGGTCAGCAGAGCAGGGGTGGTGCCGTTGCCGGCAAAGGCAAGGTCGGCGGTGGAACCAATGATAGAGATTTTGTCCTCGGTGCTGAGCTTGTCTAGCTGATTGCTAAGCTTGGCGAGGCGCTCAGGGGGGTAGTTGACACGGTAGAAACCAGTGGCACCGCTGTTAAGCTTGTAAAAGTGGTCGTCGACGTCACGGATGGTGTCCTCCTTGGTGGTGAGAGACAGAGAGGCGATACCGGCGTGGTCCTTCTTGCCCTCAAGACCGAGGGGAACCCACCAGGTGGTGGTGTCATCCTCGGGCTTAACGTCTCCGGTAGACAGGAATCGAGACTGCTTGACAGAGATCTGACCAGGCTCCTCAGCAACAGTAAGAACGGGGTGACCGATCTTGGAGATCCAAGGGTTCATAAGCTCAGTGACGTTCTTGCCAGAGGCCTCACCAAGGGCGTTCCAGAGAGCAGTAGTCTTAGCGTTTCCATAAGCGTGAGCCTTCAGGTAGTTAGAAACACCCTTGAGGAAAGTCTCGACACCGAGGTGGTTGGCAAGCATGCGGATGGCAGAGCAACCCTTGAGGTAGCTGATGGAGTCGAAAATCTGGTTGACATCAAGAGCATCTCGGACAGGAACGTGGATAGGGTGACTGGCACGGATACCATCGAGACGGAAAGCAGCCTCCATACCCTCGTTGACGAACTGAGCCCAGACTTGCCAGTCAGGGTGCAGGTGGTCAACAGCGTGCCAACCGACCCAGGTAGCGAAACCCTCGTTGAGCCAGAGCTCATCCCACCAGTCCATGGTGACAAGGGTTGCCGAACCACTGGTGAGCAAGCTCGTGAGCGACGACGTAGGCGACGGCGTTCTTGAATCGGGGATCAGAGGTCTTCTCATCGTAGAGAACCTGAGTAGTGCGGTAGGTGACGAGACCCCAGTTCTCCATGGCGCCGTGGGTGAACTCGTGAACAGCAATCAAATCGGACTTGGGCAGAGGGTAGTCGATGTCGAAGATCTCGGAGAAGAAGTCATGATCTTGGGAGCGTGCTCGAGAGCCCACTGACCCTGCTCCTTGAGACCACGGGTGGTGTAGACACGGACAGGGATCTGTTTGCCGTCGTACTTGCGGTCGGTGAAAGCCTCGATGTACTCAAAGTCACCAACAGCCCAGGCCAGCAGGTAAGTGCTCATGACAGGAGAGGTCTCGAATGATACAATGTTCCAGCCATCCTTGGAAGGTCGAGTCTCCTTGACGGGCATGTTGCTCAGAGCAACCTGGTCGGAAGGAATCTCAATGTCGAAATCAAAAGTGGCCTTGAGGTTGGGCTCGTCGAAGCAAGGGAACGCTCGGCGAGCATCACAAGCCTCGAACTGTGTGCTGAACATGTAGTGCCATTCACCATCGCTAGGAACCGAAGCAGAAGGAGTCTCGGCAGGCTTGTACTTGCTGCGGTAGAAACCAGCCATTTCGTTGTTGATGATACCCTCGAACTCGATGATCAGGGAAGCCTTGGAAGCGACGGGGATCTCCTCGTCAAAGGTGATGGTAGAGCGCTGAGCCTTGGAGTCATAGTCGAATTTTGTTGATTCGAATGTCTTCGAGTCGGCAGAGACCTTGGCGTGAGAGAGCTTGAGTTCGAGAGTGTTGACGATGATTTCCTTGGTAGGCTTTGTGATTTCCGAGTCGATACTGTAGAGCTGTTAGAGCTAGCTTCACGATGAGGGGTAGAGGCGTGACGTACGTAACGGTTCCCTTGTAAGTCCAGTTGGTGAACTCGAGATCCCTCAAGGAGAGATCATAGTGCTTGGGCTTGACATTGTCAGGGAGAACATCGCGGTCAGTCATTGTTTCGTTGCGGGCGAGTCTGGCGTGGGCGGAGCAAGCTCGATCAGAGATCTTGGGGACAAGACTGTTTGTTGTGTTAGCAAGCTAAAGCTCTGAGCTGTAGCTTAGCGAGTCTCGACAAGAACAATGGGGGTATAATGAGAATAGAGAAGAAATTGCACAAGACAGATGGTGTGAGAGTGGAACAGGCGGCAAGATATAGCTTGACAAAAGGGCAATGGACTAGCTAACGTAGAGTAGGCAGAGCAAACAAGAGCGTGATGATGCGTTGCCGTCCGTGTAGGAGGGACCCCGCGGTTGGTGGGGTGTGGGCCGGTTTCCGTTAAGATCCCAGCTGCCCCTCCCTCTCTATCTCCAACGGAGGAGGCGGCAAGTTTATAATGGAAGGGATAACGTACCTCCGGATACCGATTGGCATAGGCCGTCCATTATCACGGCGACTATTCAACGGCTTCACTTGACCATTTACAAGTGAAGCAAGACCTCTCGAAAAGATACCACAGTTGCCAATTCCAATTCCTTGAGAAACAGAAGCAGATACAGACGTTGCCGTCTGCCGTGTAATCACCGATAGTGGGCTACAATTGCTCCACAGACGTAGAGGCAGAGGCAGATGTCGCAAAAGGCCCTTGGAGGACGACATTTTGGCCCGGATCCTTCACCCTTTTCAGGAGTGATGCGTGCGCCGTCGCAATTGGGCAGGTCGTTTGATGGGTGAAACTCTTATGGGATGCCAATGATATCCTCTTTTAGCAGCTGAGAGCCCCCATTGACGGCACTTTTGTAGCGTAGCTGCCCCCAGTATCGTATCAGTTATTAAGAGAGTGTCGATGCTGTGTCGAAATTTTCGGGTCAACCTAAGACTCAGGGCCGTTTGGTATGCCGCATTGCCGGCGACAAGCGAAATGGCCGAGCCGTGTGTATTATGTCATGACTTTCATTTACACTGTACATCATGAGACAGGGTAACTCGATTTTAGAACCACAATGACATCGGGTCGACTATTAATACAGATATCACTCAAGTTTATATCAAACAGTAGCTGTATAAGTTTCAGATATGAAGCAAAATGGGATAGGACTAATGGTAATTGTGACTTGATATAACTTAGGATGACCTTAGAATGAAGTATCCTGAGGACTTTTATTTTATGCTTTCTTAGTCAATCTTTAGGTAAATACTCTCATCGCTTAGACATGATCATACCCAAGTTATAGTCGCAATGCTTGCTGTTGCTTTCTCACGATTCATTTCAAAAATAAGATAAAGTATACGCTTCTAGCGCTCAGTTAAAATGACATTCTATCCATTATTCCAGCCAAAAGTCAATTTGCCGATCCCATGAGCTGCCCATCAACACTGCCACACTTCTTTGAAGGGGCAAGCTTGATCCAATCCCACCAAGTAAGCCATATTGGCTATCCATACCAGTACGCCATGCAACCCAAGTTCAAAAGCGCTTCCCAGTAAAAGCAAACCCATTCCTGCCTGATTGAAAAGATCAAATGCTAGCCTCCAAATCCCATGCATCCTTATTGCCCATCATGCATAATCCCTATCAAAACAATCAAACCCATTACGTCTATGCCGACATCTCGTCTTGCTCAACCTTTGTTGCCACGGCATCCCACCAAGGCCCATGGGCTGCCCTGTCAACCGTTCCAATCTTCTCCAGTAAGTTCGAAATCTCTCTAACTCGATCAACGAACTCAGAAAGTCCGAGACCGGCTAGCTTCTCGCCAGCCGTGTTGGCTGCCTTGACCTTCTCGCTGGCTGATCCTGCAGTGAGGCGGGCAAGGATATTGCTGCGAAGACGGGTGAGCAAAAGTCGCAGGACAGGTTCTCTAGGCTCGTTTCCAGTCTGTGCCATGTCTTGACTGGCAGTCAGAACCTTGGTAACAAGAGCGCGGAGGTGGCTCTTGGTCGCCGTCGGCATGGACCGTCCAGATTCAAGGGCAGCCATGACGCCGTCCACGGTAGCTTGGAGAGGATGACCAGCCTCGAGAACAGCCATGATGCGAGTCGCTTCCATCTTCCATGAAGACCGCACGTCTCGCTTCAAGAGGTTCTTGCACTGCAGCAGAACAGCACCAGCGGTGATAACCCGCTGAATAGTGGTAGAGACTTGGCCGATGCGGTTGTAATCCAGACGAAGCATCTCTGGAATCTCCTCGATGGGTGGGGGAGAGATCCTGGTAAAGATGTCCACGAGCATCTGCGCATAGAACTTTCCAGCATTCGGTCGCGACCTCGGATGGTTGATTCCTTCTGGGTCCCTCTTCTGAACTTCTGCAAGAACCTTTGCTCGGGAAGTCTTCCAGGTCGCCTCGGCTGCTGCGAGGCCAAGCTGACCTTTCTCAATATCCTCGGCGAACCTCTTGGCTTCATATGGCGCCGCGGATTGGATAAGCTGAGGTGCAGCACTTCGCAAAAGATAGTTGATGTAGTCGCAGAGCATCACATCAATGAACCCGTTGAGGGCCTCAACTCGATCGATGATGTCGCCGTCTGCCAGTTTGTTCTGGATCAAGTCCTGAACCTCTTCATCGCGAAAAGGGGCACATAGTTTGGGTAGAAGTGACGACATCGCAGTGAAGAATTTCTCATATGAAAAGTTGCCGAGGGCGAATTGCCGCTCTGCCATCTCGGGGTCCAGAATTTCACCGATGAGGTTATACATGGAGTTACCCGGCTTGAGCAGGCGCTGGAGCCTTTCCTTGATGTAGCTCGCGATAAGAGCGAAAACCTGGAAATTGATGCCACTGTCGTCATCTGTCATAGTGGTCCGCATCTTCGTATATATAAACTTCGAACGTTCCGACTGCTGTTCGCGGTATTCGTCAGGCGAGAGCTGATATTCCTTATTGATGGCCAGCTCATGCACCACAATCCTGTTATTAGGTAACAGGCCATTGAGGCCGGTCTTGGGCGCAGGAGCCTTCTCCTGAGCTTTGCTGGCTGGTGTTGCAGGAGGAGTCAGCGTTTGAGACTCGGGTGAGACCAGACTTTTGGCTGTCTCAGATGCTTCTCCGGGTGCGTTCTCAGCCACACGGGGCTTTGTGTCTCCAGTCTTCTTCTTGGCAAGTCGACTTTTGCGAGCTTCGGCAACCGCGTTGAAGATCATGTTTTTGCCCTTTTCTGCACCTGCTAATTTCTTGATCCTAACAATGAGCATCAACTGGTTGTCTTGGATGCTCTTCTTGTAAAGAGCTGTGGCAGCATCGTCAGTTGTGTCCTTAACGGTATGATAGATTGCGTCAAGTTCGACAAACTGCATAAGCATGACCTCAATCAATGCATTAGAGTCGCGAGATTTCCAAGCGATGAAAGCATTGTAGAAAGTGGCATACGCCTCAGGAAGTTTCTTCTTGAGTGCAGGTGGCATGGTGTATTTGTTGGCGGACGTCAAGCGAGAGAGGGTGTTCTCAAAAGAAATAAGCAAGTCTCGCGCCTTGCCTACCAAGTCTTGTAACTGAGGATTGGCAAGGTCGGTAGAAGGCAATCGGTGAGAAGTGAGAGCATCCGCAACGTCTTCATCGCCATTGTCGTTCTTGTTGCTGAGAACTTGATTAGGGTGGCCAAGGATCAAGAAGGCACTGAGAAACGTGCGAACGGCTGTCATCTCGCCAACCGAACCAGTTTCACCCTCCTCAAGACCACAAAGTCTAAGCAGCTGTGCCGTAATGACAAGAACCCGCTCTTGAGCCAGGAGCTCAACGACAGTATCGAAGTGTGTATCTCTAATGCCATCCACGGTCAAGCCGAGATTGTTGAACTCGGAGATGGCTCTCTTTCGGAGGCAGCCACGCCACCACCATTGGATGCTCCTTGCGGCCTCATCTTCCGTGGGCTTGCGTCTCTCTTGCTCGACATCGGGCATGGGGTCTGTGGGCTTTCTTGCCATGATACTCTGCCCACGACTCCGCTTAGACGCATTTTTTGTTCGTAATTCTTCCCTTCGTCTTTCTGCCTCAGCCATGCGCTCCTCGATCTGAGCCTTCAGCCGAGAAATATCCTGCTCTCGCTTTTCTTTCATAAATTCGGCAACCTGCTTTGCCTTCTTGACCTCATCCGCACAATTGGCGACAATCTCTGCCAAATTGCGCTCCCTGGCCTGCTGTGCCGCTATGGCTCGCTCCTCCGACAGTGAAGTATCTCGATGGGTCGCTTTAGCCAGGGCCGCTCGAAGGCGAACCTTTTCGGCATGCGCCGCTCGATCGGCAAGTCGCGCCCTGCGGTCCTCAAGAAAAGAGGCGCGGCGAAGATGTTGTGCAACATGCTTACTCTGTTCACCTCCACGGTGGCTTGATGGTTGAATAGAAGAGCATCGCGAGTGAGCAGACGAGATTGAGTTGCGGCGCGACGAGGCAGCCGAATCTCTGCGACGAGCCTGCGTCGGGCGATAGAAGCGAGCGGCAATGTGGGGAGGTGGTGTATAAATTCTCGGGTCGTCATCTAGGACATCGTCTTCCTCGTCGGGAGGAGGCATGGAGAGATCGAGTGTATCTTCCATTTCATGGTCCGAGGGCGCACCGTTGGACTCTTCGATATTGCGCTTAGGCTCCGCGAGGTCGTGGGAGAGGCGGCGCATCGTGTCGGCGGCTGATGGCAGATGTGACATGACCACCGCTGAATGATTGTGTTGTGAGGTTACCAAAGAATAAATTAATGGTAAAAGCAAAGTAAAGTCAGTCCCAGGGCGGGATATTCGTCTTGTCGACGCCCAAACGGGGGAGGCCGGTTTGAGGTCAGGCTGGGTGCTGAAAGCGTAAAGTAGAGTCGAGAGGCTAGGAGTGTTTCGTCTGGTGGCGCAGTGGGATCCGTGGGTGGCTCTGAATCAGCAGCGAAAGGCTAAAACGGGGAGGTCTCAAATCCGCTAAACGAGCCCACCAAAGAATGGGTGAAGGGTTGAAATGAGAGACTGCGCAACAAGCCGTGATGAATGCGTATAATAAAGGCGCAGAAGGGTAGAAACGAGGGGAATGCGGAAGGCAAAGTATACGTATTGCACAAAGCCGTTTATTAAAAGCTTATAGAAGCGTCAGGCTATGTGAATAAAGATAAGATGGAAAGAGAAAAGAATGGAAGTGAGTGAGGTTGGAGGAGGGAAAACAGTAGAAGACAACCTCTTCAGTATGTGCCAGGTGATGGCGGGGGAGTCAGACCAATGAAGTGTGATTCCTTATCGTTGGACTCGCACTTTCCCGTTGTTGCAGCTGCAGTTGCATATGCAGTTGGTGGCTTCCAAGTGCCGCTCTTTCCACTGCTTGCGACAACGATAGGGAAGGCACCCGTTTCAAGGACGATGAGATGGATGCATGCGCCGCGACTACCTTAAAGGGATATGTACAGAGTGGGAGGGGAGGGAAGGGGAAGTGGGGGGTTGACAAGGAGGAGGGAAGGTTCCAGTTTCGAGTACCAAGAGCATGGACGTTTTTCTTTCCTTTTTCCTTTTTCCTTCTGTTGTTTGTTGTGACTTGAGGGAGAACCCTTTTTTTCCTTGGAACATTGTGAAACTTTGACGCCCCGGCTTCGTGGACAGTGGACAATGGACATTGGACAGGGCATGTGTCAAGGTCCCTGGGCTGGAGAGCCTGGGGTTGGGCCACTAAACTCCAGTGGACTCGCCCACTGGCTTATAGCGAGTCCACAATAGCGAGTCGAGCCTCGTTAGGTCAGCTTATAAGATGAGCTCTAATCCATTCCAAAGAACCCACCAGAACCATGTCTCCACGATTATCAATCACATCAATTCTGCAAATCACCTACTAACCTTATCCGTTTCCTCTCTCTACTGTCACTAACTCTTAGTCGACGATTACTGAAACGAGGCCCTTTCCCGCTGTACCGAAGCCCCCCAGGCTGGCCAGCCCGGTCATGCCCGTCTCGTCTCGTCTCATACCCCAGCCATGACATTTCTATCTTTGGTTTACCGAAAAAGCCCATCGCCCCCAGATTCATGCATTTGTACTCGATACGACGTCATCACACGTGTTTCCCCTCCCGTGACGCTTTCCGGAGCCAAGATTGCCATTGTGCATTGTGCCATTCTGGGTGATTTGCTGCAATTGGGTCCAGATGCGCCTCACCGTCTCGCGTGATAGATGCAACGACCAATTAGGAAATCAATGTAATTGGAATAGTAACATTTTCTATTGTTGTTGTATTAATGGGCTCACACAACTCCACGATGTTATGTGATAGATTCAGACGTGGTTCCATATCCTCAAGACAATAGTCTAAGTTATTTATACTGCAAATTAAGTTGACCTATTCTGATATTATACATTTCACATAAACGGATCTCTCGCAGTGATAATCGCACACGCAATGTAGCCTTTCATGATCCTACTATGCAAGTCCAATGATTCCAAGGTTGCTCCGTCCCGCCTCCGTCATGCCTTTTTGTCCTACTATACAGAAGACCCTAAGAACCAATCATACTCATAGTAAGTATCAAGCCAAGGTCCCCTTGAACATGGATTTTTTATAATGTCCCTTTCGTAAGCATTGCATGCTCGCTGCGCTAGCCCCCTTATAGAATCATACGCAGCTGAACCATTAAACGCCTGTACCATCCATCCAGTTCCCGTGTGTCGCATTATTCCATGTGCCCTATGCAGATGTGCTCCATAATAACCGTCACTTATTCGTGATGCATCCTGATCTTAGTGGTGGAGGCTGCCACTTCGTAGTCGTCCGTTTGGAGCGCTTGACGCTCGCTCATTCACCCTCGTTACCCATTCGAGGACTGTCTCATAGCAGAGAACGTACTGTCGCAGGCTCTGCACCATGCTGAGTCGTTGTTCTCGGAAATCCTCCACCGTCTTCTGGATAAGGTCCACGCTATCGTCGTATAGCCAGTCGATGTTGATGTTGGCACCGCCTCGAGCCACCTTTCTCTCCATGTTGGATCGCTGACCAGGGGTGAAAAAGTTAAAGTGTTTGGTAGAGCGGGGTGACATGTCCCCGTTTTCGCCCATATTGACATCTCCGTCATGATCACGAGATCGTACCGAATCCATCTTGGCCTGTCGCTGACGCTTCAACATATCAATAACACTGTCGACAGTGCAGAATGTTCCAGTACGACCACATCCAGCGGAACAGTGTACCAGCATTGGTCGTGCCCAAGAGTCGGCCTCGGGCTCATCGTACCATGTAATAGGGAGTGACTCAAGTGACGTAATCTTGGATCCCGCCACCGAAGAAGTCTCAACGGGTAGAGCAGAACGCTGCATAACATTGGCCAGCTCAACCAGCGCCAACAGGTGCGATGGCTGTGCAGGAGTACCAAAATCAGGCCATGACGGGAAATGCAAGTGAGTAATCTCTCGAATGGGCGCAAAAGGATGAGCGGTATGAGAGAGTGCAAACTTGCGGACAATTACGTAGGGGGTCTCTGCGGGGCCCTTGGTTGGTCTCGGTGTAGGTGTCGAAGACTCGAATGTTGTCGTGGTGTTTGCGCGCTTGCGTCCTTGTTCGCTGGCCGAAGCCGATGGCATGTGATGGGAATCGGACCTATGCTTGTCGATGTCAAGAGATACCTTCTTCTCAGACAGAAGCTTCAGTCTAATGGCTCCAAAGTCTCTGCCCTTCCAGTAAGGATGACACTTGAGCTGCCCGCCTTCAGACTCTGCAGTCAACATGACGACTACACGCACATCTTGCTGCCAAATGACGGACCAAAAGTCCTGAATAGACGTTAGTAAGATTTTCGCATAGTGTAAGTGGCTTGCGACATACCTCGAAAGTGGCGGGGAGTGGTCCCTGAGTGGCGATGTACTGCTTGTTACTTCGGGAAGCTTTGAGGTGGCTTGCGTTGATGTAATCACATGAACCTTCAGGCTTCTCTTGCAACTTCACTCGAGCATGCTCGAAAGGCAAGATGTCTTTGTATCGATTCTTGACTCCCTTCTCAACACCGCAAAGCTGAACTTGACTTCGCTTGTCCTTGTTCTGAGGGTTGAAAGCCGCATATGCTGCCTTCATTCGAGATTGCTCATCAACCTCGATATGTAGGAACTTGTCTGAAACCTTCTTTCCATGGTCAGGCTTCGCGGCGGCCTCTCGTAGCCAACGGGGGAGGGAGGGTGAGTCAAGGGCTGTAGGTCGTGATACATCCAATTGGCCAACACCATCAGCCAAGTCCATGTTCTGACGAATGTTGGAAAAGAACGGGTTCACGTCATTGCTTGCATTGGGAAGCATGACTCCGCCGATGACAGGTGCAATTCCTCCATGGCCAGGGCCAGGTTTTCCAGGAGATCCAGTTGCGGATTGGTGATCGACCAGGTCAGGGAAGTTCTCCTGGAAAGAGTTGAAGCCGCCCTTGAGGATACAGGTGCCGCCGGCATACCCCTCACTCGTGAACTTCTTGATCATGTTCTGAGCAGTAATAGCATCGCGCTTGTCGGAAGCGTGAGCATCATAAACAATGATGTAGTCAGTGTCGTTCCAAGTAGAGAACTTCTCAGAGTCAGAGCTAGTCTGGAAAGTCTGCTTGAGTTTCTGAATGTTGAAGGTGGCTCGCTTAAGAAGTGTAGTGGGTATGCAAAGGTTGAGAGCACCCTGAATTCTAGACTGAGCGAAGTTCTGCGATGATCGAAGGTCAAGAATAAGCAGTCTTTCAGGCTTCACACTCTGAAGAATATCCCGTAGCTGTTGGCCTGTGATCATGTGAGGCTGTCCTGGTTCCAGAGTTGCTGGTACTGTTGCAGAGCGTCTAATATCTCGAGCATCAGGAGGATCCGGGCGATGTTCCATTACAGATAGCCGAGGGTCGCGATCTTCAGATCGAGTTAGACTCGTTCTTTGCTGTGGAGGGTCCATTGGCAGCGGGGAGTCGAATCGGGGCATGTTAAGAGCTGGAACATGGCCATATAGAGATGATTCAGAGTTACGCTTCGACTCTGATGACACATAGGCCGAGTCTCCTAGGCTATCCTGGTCCACATCCATTCGGCTGGCTGATCGAACATTGGCAGAGCTCAAGCCACGGCCAAAGGGCGATGGGCCGCCGGTGTCACTTCCATGGGTGTGCCATCTGGGAGGTCGAGGGCGTACAGGTGCAACTCCATTTGATGTCACTGACGGCTGAGCATAGTGACTGGTGGAGAGAGCAAACGACTTGCCCCGGTTGAAATCAGCCTGTCTCTTGAAGGCCTCGAACTCGGGATTTGCATCGAGAGGGACCTGCTTGGGAATCGCAGCCTGGAAAGATTTCACAGATGATGAAGGACTCCAATTCTCGTTAGGGAGTCCTGAGGAGTCTCCACGTTCATTGGCTGACTCGACGATGAGGCCAAAATAGTTAGGGCTTGGTGATCTGTTGTCGGAGACCACGCGAGGCGAAAGCTTGGGCGGAGGGTGATTCTGGCCGACCGAGTAGGGCATCCGGGGAGAGGCGAGAGGAGTCGATGTTTTTGTTGACTTGTTTGGTCGGAGAGTCTGAGAGTGAGAATGGGAGTGGTTGATGTTATACGAATTAGATCGTGAGTGGGAAATATTATTAGAATGAGACTGTCCGCCGGGAGAGTGCCGTGCAGGAGTCTTCATGGTATAGTGTAATGGCGTCCGGTCGCCAGTCCTGGAATCATGCATAGCGAAGGCGTTGATCGGGGTAGTCGACGTCATCTCTGGAGACGCAGGGGTAAAGAGAGGCTGAGCGAGGCTCATAAGGCCATGGTGAAGAGGTCGAGAATTAGATTAAAGTGAGTGAGTGAGTAAGTGAGTAAGTGAGTAAGTGATGGATGGATGGATTGGGAAGAAGGGGACCTGGAGTTGGTTATATCGAGAATAGTAGTAGCTAATGGAAGTCTAGCTTCAGCTAAATAAGGGTCTCGGGGGGGCGAGGGGACCTAGGACCGAGAAGTGTAGTGTAGTGTGGGAGTGAGTTAAGGCAACGCGAGGCAAGGCAAGGTAGATTAAAGAAATGCAAATGCGCCAGAGATAAAGATGAATGAATGGATGAACGAAGGCTACCCTCTCTTCCTTTAGGCTTGGCTAGGTCAAGAAGAGAAGCGGGCAGTTGGTGGGGTCTATGAATCCGATCCCTGGAAGACTTGGAAACAAGCCAAGAAGGGGGGGTGAGGGGCCCCTGGGCTGGCTGGGGGTGTCAACACCGGTAGGGGTCAGGGGGTGATGGCCTAAAACCCAGGGGGGGAGAGAGGTCAGAGGCTGCGACAGTAATAAATTAGACGGTAGCCGAATTTCAGATTCGAAGGGTCCTGACGTACGTTACTGAGGATGCCCCCGACTTTTACTTAGTGCTGCCCAGACTCCAAGTCGGTGTAGAAGAAGCAGAAAGAGATGGTGTTGAGCTGAGAAGAGTTGAGATGAGTTCAGGGAGCACAGCAGAGAAGGCGTGTTGTATTGCTGTAACACACGTACAGAGCGTTCACAAGAACAAATGCAGCCTGCAGTGCTCGAAATGGTGATGAACGGTGGCAACAAGTTTATGGGTACACACACTCACACGCAGCCAGTGGTACATGCATACTGTGGAAAAACGCCGTTACCGTCGGGGTCAGTGGGATGGCGATGGTGGCGTCTCGCGGACGATGACGTGCGGTGGAGAGAGGAGGATCAGACAGAGGGACAATCAACAGCCAAAATGGGTGATGGAACGGAAAGAATTATTTCACCGTATTCAATGTTTGCCTTCTTAGATAATACTTATTAGACTTTAGAAACTCATAGACTAGACCACTCACTGTATCTTGACTCTCCTATATTAGAAATAGCCGCTCGCTGTTCGCATCCGTGGCGTTCATAATGTCCGAGGACACAGGTTTGTAATCCAAACCTGCAGCTGTCAAAATGGAATACGGTTCTCGACTGTACGTACCCTTGATTCTATCGTAACGTCCCCTGCAACCTACCGTATCGCATGTCCTCGTGCGTCAGCGTTGCAAGTGGAGTGAGTTCCTCTATGGGGAGACGAGAAAACGGACGGTACAGGAAAAAGAAGCAAAGCAGCCAAAACCTGGAAACCTCGCAGCCGAATCGTTCGATTCTACGATAAGATAGAAGTTATCACCAGATTCTGTGCCAGGGCTGAATGCAAGAAGGGGCCTGTTTATCCCACCCACCGAAAAAGCTGAAAGGAAGAAAGACAGAAACAAAAAAGAGGCATTAAGAGAAGCATATCGTTACAGTAAGGTAGCCTAAGCTTTTTAGTCTGGTTACAGTCACCGGCGTCGATCATGGCTACCGTATTGTACACCTGCACGTCAAAGTGCATAAACACTGGCAACTCCAAAGGGTCTCTTTTCTCCTGTGTCATTTATTCTCTCTTTGCTGAACCGGCGATCTCATAGTGGCATGTTTCGACTAGAACTGTGTGGGTGGTGCAAAAGAAAAGGAACCAACCAGTTGAACAGATAGCAAGCAATTCGATAATACTGCAGAAACAGCTCCCGGTGAGAACGGTCGTTGGGAGTTAGGGGTGGTCGCGTGTAGTAAAGATCATCCAAGCGAATGGACACTGGGGGAGGGAGGGGAGGAAGAGACACCGGTCCGGAGTTGTGTGAGTGTGTGGTTTTTTGTTTCTGGTGCTGTTCGTGCAGGTGGGCAGAAGGACCCTTGAAGATCACTGATTTCGCAATTGCACGCTTGTCTTTACTTGTTGAAGTGTTTGGTTGATCTTTCGGTGGCTTCTGGCGGTGGAGGTTGAGGGAGGAGAGTTTGGTCGTACAACCTGGCCAATAGTTCAGGGTAATGGGTTCAGTATAGCTTCAGGTGATATAAACTCTGATAGGTATACTATCAATTAATTGACTCTAGGTATCAAACTCTTTTCTGTTCACAATGTCGTAGCAACTGCAGGTACTAACTAGCCTGACTGGCCTGGTAGAATAGGTATTATTGAAGCTTATTACGCAAGCTTCAACCAACGACGGTATCTCTCTCTCGTATTCTTACAACTGAGCACTATAATAGAGTTCATTCAAGCATGCAGATTCCATCATCTCTTTCCCCTGTCCCACGATGATCCAGATCATCTTCACACTTTCATCCCCCGCTGATGTTCATCCTCCCCTCACCCACTGTCTCTCGAATCCGTCACCATCTCTCGAGTCCTTCCCCCTGACTACATCGTCATTGCAGCGTCAAGGGTCCCCCACCTGGAAAGAAATAATGGAACGGGTGCATTGGGGGGGACGTGTGTGCATCTGTTTGTCCGGGCTTGAACCAACCAGAAATCCGCGTGGCGCCGTCGTCAACGTCACTGACCCGCATCGGATTTTTGCTTCTTTTCTCCTCTGAATTATTATCTCCGCCTTTTCGTTCTCTGCCCATTTCGACATATGCAAACCTCCGTCTGAAAAGGTCGATAGAGTCTAGAACCAATCTGTTGCGAATTACGGTTTGTTTCGTACCTTTCAGCTCTTGGAGAATTGCGTGTTCAGATCTCGCGTCAACGGTCGTAAAGTCTGATGCCGAGTCTCGACCAGGTCTGTACGAAATTAAATGCTGCGGCATGACGTAGTTGATGAGACATAGAGCAACCATCCATCCCACTTACGCTCACCGTTTTGACAATTACTGTAATTACTGTTGTGCTCTGTAACGTCTTGATAGCCCGCTCAGTAACGGAGTTTCAGCTGAAAAGCCATCCGCCCAAAGTGCAGAAGCTGAATCGGAGCCATGCCATCAATCCCGGTTTCGGCTAATGTCGAAAAACGGCTGCTCCTCCGCTAAGCGATTTGATCTTGTGTCTATGATTTTGTTTCAAGGCTGTCTGGGTCATGCTCTCTCCCTTGTTGCGAGATGATTTCAGGGACCGCTGCTTAGACTAAGTTAAGGCAGGCAAAGCTTGATACAGATATCAGAAACGTAATGCTCAATTATAAGCAGGGGACTCGGGCTTATGCGAGGATTGCCTGATGCATGTCACTCCGACGCCCTTGTCCGAGTTGCGGACGAAGCTATCCAGCCTTTCGGTATTCCATATTCCACCGGCCGAAGCTTAACAAGCCTCAATTATCAACCAAGCCCTGTAAGAAACACAGTTAGTAGCTAGCTGCCGTTTCCTTACGGTTTCTGATTAGGGCATCTAACGGACGCTAAGAGCACATCCTTGCGGATGGAAGCCTCAGACATCAGACATCTTTTCTCACCGTCACGTACGTCTTTGCTCTCAATCCAATCCACATCGAAGGGCCTGGACCCTGAGATCATCCCCTCCATAACGGATAGATTATCAAATCAACTCTTCAACTAGGGTTGCACGCGAGTAGAGCAACTCATCAGCGGCTCTTGCGATTATTTCTAAACCAAGACCCAGCAAGCATGGCCTCAATCTTGAAAGGGCCAAGGAGGAAACAATCTCACTCAAGTCTTTGCGAACAAAATGCTCTCGGAGTGGAACTGTTCGAGTAGGAATCGAAAACTTTAATCGCTTACCGCTAGTTGTTCGCAAAAACATGGCGTTGATTTCCAACTTCAGCCAAGGCTGTGTGCCAACGAGACGCCGCCTTACAGTACTAGCCTCATCGAAGCAAGGCGGACCCTTGAATTTCTGACCTTTAGCATCTTGGGCGGGAGGGGCACGAGACGAGACTGACAACAAACTGGTGTTTTAGCCAGGAGATGCCTGACAGGACCATATTCATCCCACTTTGACAGTTTGCCATGTTCAACAAACCTGCAGAATCGTTCCCACGGGATATGGATATCCAAAGACCCCACTGAAGTCTGACTTGAGTCTCGAACGCCTTGTGCGCCTTGTGCGATAGAGGCCTATGCTACCTCAGTGACGTATGATGGACCGTTCTCGATGCTCTGGCTGTGCTTCAGCTGAGCAACAACGCATAAGCCATGTGTTCTAGACACTGGGTATGACATCGTCGACTTTTGATGAGCCTCGTTCATATGGGAATTGTCATTGTCGATAATCAGTTGTGGTTCGGTCGAGACATAGTATCCCTGCCGTCGATGCGTCAAGGCGTGCCGATCATGCCAGACGGTGTTGACACGAGGCAGTTCGGTTTCTAAATAAGGCAGGAAGAATTAAATGCAGTTTTAATTGATTACATGGCCTCTGTGGCAGCCACTCGGGTGGGATGTGGGAGTTGAGAGTCCTCCATTCCGACTGGTTGTATAACCTCGAGATGGGTGGTACCCTACTAGGGCTTTAGTCTTTGTTCTTCAAAATCAGGGAGGACAGAATCACTCCCGATGATATTTTCTGCAGTTGATACTTTTCCTATGTCTATGAGAGACGTCATGGTGGACTGTTGTGAATGATTTGTACCGCTTTGAGTGCTCAGTCCGAGGGCCGTTTGTCCAGCGTCATTCGTGCCAAAGCTATTCCAAAGCTATCCGATATAGGAACTATCCCGATACTATGCTTCGATTATACACTTGAGCTTGTATGTTTTCGAAGAAGCTAGTCTATCTCGCACATTTTGTTCCTGTCTGGTCCAGAGCTAATTCGGCCCGTCAGAGTCACTACATCACCGATGGCCAACTGACTCGTAACCGCCTACTCGACAGTCCGTCACAAGCATATCACCAAAAACACCTACATATTAAGATCACGATTTGACCCAAAGCCTCAATCCTCGATCCTTGTCACCGCCAGAAATCAACTCATACCAAATGCCCAAACGGTCATCCTCATCTTGATCACAAAATAAAAGCATCGGGCCTCACCGGTAGAGCTGTCAGCTGACCCAAGCACTTCTACACGTGCGCTGGAAATACCTGTTTTTTGCTGGAAATACCAAGCTTCGAATGTTGTTCTAGATTCGAGCATTAATCTGTTTAGCGTGACACGCGACTCGAGCTCTTGAAACTATGGCAGTTGTCGGGGGGGCCGAGCGGCGTCTGATAGAGCTCAAGTGGGACGGAACGACACGTCTTGATCGTCTATTTGGACGTTTTGAACGATTAAAAACGCCATGGCTGGTCACTGACATGTAGGGAGACTTGATAGTACAGAAAAAAGAGGAAATAGTGGTCAGTCTCCATAGAATTCGTGTAATTATATGCCCAACGATGAGTATATCTACATGACTTCATTGAGGATGAAGATCAGAGACCCAAAGCTTGAACCTCAGGGTAATAAATTAGCCGTAAGACGCCTAGACTCAACATCATATACGAAGCCTTCACATAACATAGTGTTTTGCATTTTATAGGCTTTGTCATCTGAACGATCTCACCAGTCGCAGCTGAATGCTGAAGACTCATGTTCCTGTTCTTGGCATTGTAAGCCTGAGTTCCTCCGCGATAGTACAAGATACTTCATATCCTCGTGTTCGACAGGTCACATCGGATACCAAGACTGAGCTGAAAGTTTGCTGACAGGGACTGTTTCCCTCATGAGTCGTCAAACCAACCACAGAGCATTAAGCTCAAGCCACAAACTCGAACTCTTCCACCAACACCTCAGAGTGCAAATCTGAAACATATCTCTAAAGCTGCCCCTCGCACCATGGCAACTACCTTCCTCCAGCATGACTCTCCAGCCAAGGTCTCATCACCTGCTGAGTTCCAACCTCGCCTGTTCCCTGAAAATTGGACCTTTGGCTGAACTAAGACTTACACGCGATCCATGTCTCAGATGTCAGCGGAGCGATCGCTCCGACACAAGGGCATGAGACTGCTAAAAAAGAAAATTCAATCGGCCAGCTGATGCTATTCGAGACAATTCGCATGATGTTATGAAGTTCTTACCGTATTCACCGTATGCGTTTCAGCAATCACCGTTTTGTCGATGCAAGGGCGAGAAGAAGTTGACTCTTATCCACCAACTGGGGCAACATTGTGGTATTCTTAGACCATACCATCATAAGCCTACTAAATGTATCATAATCATAGACTTATAGCCTAAAGCTCAGACTTGGGTTGCATAAACTCATTGTAAGAATAGATGTGCACATTCCTCTTTTATTCTTGCATCCAGGTTCAGTGATGGGGTGACAGTTCAAAGAGCCTTCGTCTGTGTGTCTAGACGCTCGCAAGCTCTATCTGACACCTCTTTCATGACCGATACGAACTTGTTACTGTCATCTAAGGTGGGCGAAATCATCATTGCCAGCTGCTCTTCTTGACTCTTCTGCTCTTTAACCCTGAGATACAGATTTCTTGAACATTGATAATGCTCGGCCTCCCTTATCAGGATCATGAATATCGACAGTAGACATATACAACTATTCTCTCGATTTGGCATGTCTTCAAAGGTTCATCAAATTGGCAATCGAGAAGTTTACACTCAACCCTGGGTGTATTCGTACTGAACGTAAGCTCTATTTACATGCCAGATCTGGCCTTGAGTGACCGAACAGTGATGCCAACTTGTCCATACACCATTCAGGGAACATGCGCTATACATCTCATCGCATACCCGCCAAATCTGCCATCCATCCCGCCGTCGAAATCGTCTTCTCCCTCACGGTCGAATGAAGCCATGATGTCGTCGTTGGTCATCTCTCTGCATCGGCTTAGCATCTGGTACCGAGATGTTTTTGTCCACGAGATCAGAGTTACCTAATGAGTAGTCAGTGCTTCTATTCAATATTTTCATCGACATCTTAAGAGTCTTACCGAACAATTCGAGTCTCGGCGAGTGCAGATGTGAGATCGAGGATATCGTCAGTTTCGGGGGAGTACTGCATCATCTGTTTGCTTCCCCTCTTCGACGTCTTCCTGTGTTCCCACAGTCGGCTCCTGCGTCTTTGTTTCCTGGGTATGTTTCTTGCGCTTCTCCATATCTTCTTGTATCCAAGCCCCGAAAAACTTTTGAAATTGTTCTTCTTCACCCTCGCGCAACAGTGAGCGAAAAACACGGATTTCATCTTTGATGAGTAATACCAACTCTTTGTCGGGATCTTCGATATTAGAGCCAGTCCAGGGTTTGGGAACTTTCTGCTCCTGGTTCGATAGCTTCGGGGCTTCTACCTTCTGATCGTTCTCGAATCGTGCTTCAATTTTGGGTGCAGTGTTCTCAAGGCTGTTGTTCTTGGGCGGCGTGTTCAGCCCGGCTTCTTCTTTGGAAGGGCTGGACATCGTCAAAGAGTCACGGAGAATGTCGCCGTGATACTGGATATTCGTTATTAGATCAAAGGATGAAAGAATGGTGGTGTGATAATGGAGGATGGGAAATACCTTCATGTGTTGTTAGACTTTCAACCGTGCGGGAGAGAGATAAAGAGAGCCAGTGATTCAAGGAGTAAAATGCGGATATGTCAACACTGGTCTGCAGTTGAAGCTGCACAACGAATCATAGCTATGCATAGTTATGCACCGGTAAAGAACTTCTCTGTGAACAATCTCCTGTTATCCATGGCTATTGTCTTTAAGCATCGTTTCTCAATTATTGTCTCTATGTCTCTTCACATCTCCCTCTCATGCATCTTTAACTGCGCGTACCTGGCGAATCACACTAGTATTCCTTCATTTGCTGCCTTATATTGGATCCCTTCTCCCCCTAGCATCACTTCAACCTCACTAAGCTAGTAACGAAGCAGATGGCTTACAGTGCTGCCGGTTGAATCAAGGCTGGTCCGACCAGCATGCAGTTTGGGATCAGGGGGATATTGAAGGAAATCCAAAACTGCTGCACAGGATGGCTCCGGTTGTAATAAAAGATGCATGATATAGCACAACGAAATTTGTAAAAGTTATTCAAGATTTGGGGTCTATATCCGAAGCTTAGGTTATATCATCATAAACTCGGCATACGGAACCCTAAACTCATCATAAGCCCTCATCCTAAGCATGAGATGCCATACTTCCAAGTTCCAGTGCTCTTGTCGAGGAGGATCTGGAAGCTGGCATGGATGACTTTGTATTTGGAAGCAAAGCAGGACGAGAACTGCACTCGACAGCTCTCAAGTTAGGACGCACAGGAGTCAAGTTCCAAGACAGGGGTCAGTAAGATCAAGATCAGACAGACTTCATCAATACTATATCTGTTCCAAACATTGGCCTCTCAAAAGTCACATGCGAACCTCGCCGGGTCAAAATCACGAAGAAATCAACCAGATTATTATTGGGCTATCATTCACATGTACTGAGTTATGATATATGCACAAACGTCACATATTAACTTGTGTCGCTTGAGATCGTTGTTTCCATTATGGTACAATCTTCTATCCTTACAACTCCGCTCCCGCTGTCATGACCCAACCCATCTATAAACGACCAGGCTCTGTTGCGAACCCAGCAGGTTAACCAGCAGCAGAGACAAGAATACGGATAAATATAAGAACGCCCCTTGTTGCAGTTTTTCTCACTTCCAAAGCTTGCCAAGAGACACCTCCTTATCGTCGTGCTTGTTGAGGATCTTTGCCGTGGCAAGCTCAAAATCTTCTTGTGTGACGTGCACTCTTCGCTCTCGGAGAGCGTACATGCCTGCTTCCGTACACACACCCTTCAGCTCAGCACCAGAGCACCCGTTCATCTTTTCCGCGATCTTGGTGAGGTTGATACCACGGGTGAGGTTCATCTTGCGGCTGTGAATGCGGAGAATATCCGCTCGGGCCTCGACGCTGGGCGGGGGGAACTCGATCTTTCGGTCAATACGTCCTGGGCGCAGGAGGGCGGGGTCGAGAATGTCAAGACGATTGGTGGCCATGATGACCTTGATGTTCTTAGTAGGTTCGAAACCATCCAGCTGGTTCAGCAACTCAAGCATAGTTCGCTGGACTTCAGAGTCTCCTCCTGAAGAACCCTCCACTCGTGAGGAACCAATACTGTCGATTTCGTCCATGAAGATGATGGATGGGGCGTGCTCTCGAGCCATGACGAAGAGTTCTCGCACCATTCGACTACCCTCACCAATGTACTTCTGGACCAGTTCGGAACCTGACACTCGGATGAATTTACAGGCAGTGTGGTGAGCAACAGCTCGTGCCAGTAGTGTCTTTCCAGTACCAGGGGGGCCATATAGCAAGACACCCTTGGGTTGTGCAATTCCAAGAGACTCGAAGAGCTCAGGGTGCTTAAGACCAAGTTCGATAACTTCCTTGATCTCCTTGATCTGCTGGTCCAAACCACCAATCATGTCGTATGTGCTGTCGGGAACCTTCTCTACCATCATGAGGGAGACAAGAGGATCGACGGAGGAGGGGAGCATCTTCTCGAGTTTATAGCTATCGGAAAGGAGGGTGACTCGCTTTCCTGGTGTGAGCTTGCCGATATCAACACTATCCGACACATCGACCACTGAAAAAACGTTAGTATTCAATATCCGAAGCTAGATGAACTGGTTAAGCATACCATATTTGCCCTCAGGGTGAACTTTAACCAAAATCTTCTTGGTGCTCATGACCTTGACGACTTCTCCGACATAGGAACCAGGCTGTTGCAACAGACCCAACTCTTCCCTCAACAATCGCACGCGTGAGTTGTAGTCATTTCTCTGAGCTTCGAGGCGGCGAAGCGCGGCTTGTCCCTTAAGGATCTCAAGCTTCATAGCCTCGATCTTGTTGTGGTAGTACTCGTCGAGCGCCATCTTTGGCGAAGCTCCCTTGACGTCAGGGAAACGAGCTGATAGAGATTGTTCGGGGGTGTAGATATGTAAGATTTGGCACGATTGCCAGATTTACGGGTTCGGGTGGAGGCGGAGATAGTGATGCGTGTCGGGGATTGGGTGTGTTGGCGATGGTTTGCGATGAGGTTGAAGCTCGATGACAAGGCTACAGCTTGTCTCGTAATCCTCCAGAGCGAATGAGCGCACGGGCCAAGCAGGTGGGAGCTGCCCGAAGGTCGGCGCTATGTTGTGCCGTCGTCCGGGCGACTACAGGTGTAGGGTAAGTCCTACAGAAGGTTTGGTTTGAACCATTGTGATGGAACTAGCCGAGAATTGCATGTTGCGTGTTCTTCAGTGGTGTGTGGGATCAAAATTATGGCCTGTGGTAGCCGAGCATGGTTTCTTTTGCATGCCGAGTCTCTGTGTGAAATGTCGAGTCTTTCAAGGGCCGTTTCATTGTGTCAAGCTCTCATGGTCTACAACGTCGTCAAGTGTACAGTCTCATGGCTGCCACTCATAGTGGAACTCAACCATCCACAGCGCTCTCTGCCGCGTTACCCCCACTGAGACACACTAGACCGCTTAGGAGTTGATGCAAGGCTCATCGAAGCTGACATGACATCGGCTGTTAAGGTATCAAGATATGGTTTAGGGAAGAAGATGGATCAGCACCCGGCTAAGGCGGATGAGTCTGTTCTCTTGGCCCATGATCATCTTCGGAGTACCTAGAAATTCGGACATCTCATCGATTACCTTCGGTACCCCTCTGTTGATTAAGGTCAACTGTCGTGCTAAGAGCCGCCTGTCTGCTACCAACCAAGACCCTGGGGATGCATAATGACGTCGAATCATTGGACGAGGTTGAACACGCGCAAGGTGCGATAAGACACACTAAGCTGTCATGGGGAAGGTTGGTTGATCACGAGCTGCGAGCTTGGCTAAGGTGGACCAGGCAAAGGAGCTAGACTAGGGGCTGATGCTGTCGATGTCGATGGTCTAGCTTGTTTATCGTCTTATGTACATATCCAGACTCGATTTGTGTGTGAGAGAGAGAGTGCTCCATCGATTTTGAGTTGGATACGGCTACAGTACAGTAAAGTTTGTATCCGTAGACTACCATACAGTAGACTTTCTTTGTGTTCAGCTATGGAACGGACCTGAAAACCCATTCCTTCTTCCCCCCGTAAAATAAAAAGAGTCAATTGTGCACTCTCTGCCTTGATTCCTTCTTTGCGCAGCCTGTTGCGCTTTCTTGGAAAGCTCGTTGCAGCTCGAGTAACATCACTTTACCAGATACTTACTTGGTTGCTTGCTCGGAGACTCCGTCCATCTCTTTTCCCTCATCAACTCTCCCTCTCCCTCTCTCTTTTGACCTTGTCCAGAAAAGAAACAAATTCCAGCTCGTCTCAGTTTTGGTCGCTCATCTCAAATTTCAATCCCAACTGAGCACAGTCCAGTCCGAGGAGCCTGTCCCGCTGCCCAATCCTTCGTCTCATCGCGATTCTTGGTTGCTTGGGCCGTTTTGATCATCGCGTCGCATCGTCTGTACGACTTTCTCGGCGCTGCATCGTGACATTGGCATGCTCGGCATTCCCTCTTTTTTCTCGAGTATAGAGATAAGTACAGCTTACGTCTGGTCGCATCTGTGAGCTTGTGTCTTATTTATTGCCTTCTCTTGTTTGTTCACCTTTTTGCATCAAACAATAGTTTCTTGTGATAAAAGTCGCCTATTACTCGACTGTTGATTGCAGTACCACTGTTCCACTATGGATCCCTCGAGACGGGAGAGCTCGACGACTGGGCATCAACTTGGCGACTCGTCTGGCAATGCATCTCCGTCGGATACGCGTCATCCGCTTGCCCAGGCCGAATCTGCCGTTCTTCGCGAAGCAGAGGGCTTGTCAGAAAGCTTCCAGTCCACTGACACTGTGCGGCGGAGACCGGAGGGTTATGGTAGGTTCCATGATCTATGCCTTTTCTTGGCGAGAGACCGGGGTTAATTTTAAATATTCCCAGGCTCGATAAGCGGTCCAGCTGCTTCAGGTTCAGCTCAACGATCAAAAGAGACGTCCCAAGAGCGCAGCTCGGCTCGCGCTACCCAATCTTCACGTCCTGCAAGAGGCCCGGAGCGAATGCGATCTGCCACTCGACTACGAAAGCCACCAATGCCTCGACGCCCATCCTCGAACACGCCTTATCGCGGCGGTGTTTTCTCGGCCGATGACGATGTACATGAGGTAGAGGCCGATGCCGCCGAACGTCAACAATCATATCGTCGACGACCACAGCTCTCGACCCAACTCTCTCGAGTTCAATCGCGCACGAACGAAGATGAAGAAAATGAAGACACCAACGATGATAATGGCGAATCGACCGAGAGCCCTGCTGAAGCACAAGGAGATGAAGAAGAGACTACACCAGTCGAGGGCCAGGACGACTCAGATAGCGACGTCAGTGAAGCCGAGAGCTTCACCCTCAAGGACAGACAGCAAGCCATCAACCAGACTCACCCCTTCGGTATTCGTGTATGGAAGCCAGCATTGTACAAGAAGGATCGGTCAATTCAGAAGTTTGCACAGGCAGACATTCATTCAGCGCCTGGTGGAAGAGTGAGCAGCTGGCTTCTAGCTTTCAATCTGCTCTGGACCCTTCTGTTTGGTTGGTGGTTGGCTTCGTTTGCAGCTATTGGGGCCATCGTATGCCTGCTCTTTTCTGCTGCTCCTAGTGGGAGAGAGTACGGAAGAGTACTATGGGGTCTCGCAGGATATCTGTTCTACCCCTTTGGTAAGTTTGTCCGCCTGGAAAAGGACGAGACCTATATGGACGAGGACCAAGATGAAGGACGCAGCATTTCTGAATACGAGCAATGGCAAAGCGGAGACCTAGAATACGGCCGATTGTTCTTTGGACCTGATCGCAATCGCTCAATTGTCGGACGTTCGAGAAGAAGTATTGATTCTGAGCCCAGCGAGACAGAGAGCTTGCTTGGACGTGGCCGACGTGGTGAATCCTCTGAGCTTCCTCCCCGAGTCAAGAGACGACTTTTTGGACGTGGCCAGTGGAATATTGGTCGTGTCATCTTTTTCATCTTCTTCTACTGTCTCATCTCGCCTTCGCTTCTCCTTGTATCCGGTATTTGTTGGTTCTTGGTTTTCTGGATCCCCATGGGCAAGGCTACATTCTTGCTGTTTGACCACCTCCGACGTCATCCCCTGGCTTTGTCTTTTGAGACCGATATTAGATATATCCGTGAAGATGATGGCCCGAGCTCTTCAGTCCTCCTCTGCACATACCGTGCTGTAGGAACTCGATACTGGAAGTATACTGTTGATGGTACCAATATCTTCCTCATCAACCTCATGGTTGTCGTCGTCTTTGTTATCGCGGATTGGATTGTCCTTGAGGGCATCTTCCATGTTGAAGGATTCATTACATCTCCAGCCTTCCTCTTCTGTGCTGGACTCCTGTCTATCATCCCTCTGGCTTACTTCATCGGACAAGCTGTTGCATCGATCTCGGCTCAGTCTTCGATGGGTGTGGGTGCCGCCATCAACGCTTTTTTCGCAACTGTTGTTGAAGTCTTCCTCTACTGTGTTGCTCTTACTCAAGGCAAGGGACAACTCGTTGAGGGAAGTATTGTGGGAAGCATTTTCGCAGGTATCCTGTTCTTGCCGGGCATTTCCATGTGCTTCGGTGCTATTAAGCGAAAGACACAGCGCTTCAACGCCAGGTCTGCCGGTGTGACATCAACCATGTTGCTGTTCGCTATCGTTGGCGCCTTTGGTCCTACTCTGTTCTACCAAATCTACGGCACCCATGAGCTCAACTGCATGGACTGCGAGGACTACAACACCGGCGAAAATAGAGACTGTCGTCGCTGCTACTTCAGCCAAGCTCCTTCACTCAGTGACAGGTTCTACTTGGAGGCTGTTCGACCTTACTGTTACATGGCAGCAGCCATGTTGTTCTTCTCATACTTGATTGGTCTATGGTTCACTCTTCGAACTCACGCTGCCGTCATCTGGAACGCAGAGGTCGAGGAGAAGCGACATGAAGAACATATGCATTCATCCAGCCTTCGCACTTCTCAAGTTCACAGCCATCCTCATACTCACTCTCAAAACACCGCCGAGACCAGTAGTGCTGATGTTCGCGATACTCAACTTTACAAGCGTATTCTGGGACAGTCTCTTAAGCAGTCTGGCTATACAGAAGACCTTTCTCGTCAGAGCTCTATAACCGGACAGACCGCCCCTGCCAATGGCTCAGCTTCGACACCCCATGTTGTGCCTCCTAAATCCAGCGGCGGTGACCAATCTCGCTCTGCTCTTCATGTCCCTGGCCTGAGCGATGCCGACAACAAGATTCTCCAACGCGAGGTGACTGAGATTGCTGCCGCGGCTGCGACAATTGCCTCCCGCGAACGCATGTCACGAAAGCCATCAACTGTACCCCCCACTCATGCTCCCGGCGCTCGTCCTTCTGCGAGCCGTCAACACACCCACACGCATGCCGAGACTGAGGGCCCTGCTACTGAAGCTCACCAAGCACATGGCGGTCACGACGCGCCCAACTGGAGTCGTGCCAAGAGTTCCATCATCCTTCTTGGAGCAACTGTTCTGTATGCAATTATCGCTGAAATTTTGGTTGATACTGTGGATGTTGTTTTGGAAAGCTTCTCGATTGATCAAAAGTTCCTTGGTATCACCTTGTTTGCCCTTGTTCCCAACACTACTGAGTTTTTGGTAAGTAGTTTTGTTCACCTTATTTGACGGAAAATTGCTAATCAACCCTAGAACGCCATCTCCTTCGCTATGAACGGAAACATTGCACTCTCTATGGAGATTGGTTCGGCTTACGCTCTGCAAGTGTGTCTGCTCCAAATCCCTGCGCTCGTCTTCTACTCGGCCTTCTGGCCAGGTGTCCCAGAGGGTGGTGACCCGGCGCTGTATACTTTCTCGCTTCTCTTCCCCCAGTGGGATCTTGTCACTGTCATTCTGTGCGTATTCTTGCTGAGCTACATGTACGGTGAGGGAAAGAGTAACTACTTCAAGGGCAGCATTCTTATGTTGACCTACTTGGTTGTCGTCATTGGCTATTACTTCAGTGGATTTACGGATGATGCTATGGGCATGGAGCGATTCGACGTCATGGGAGCTGATGGTAAATACCAGAGCTACAAGACAATTGGTAGATCGACGAAGGGTATGGCATTCCCAGCATGAGTTGCTCGTTGGTGAGAAAGGGGTTGAGTAGTTGCATGGGGAGAATGTGCATTTACATGGACTGTTAATACTGGACGAACACACACTACATCATACACATAGTACATCCGATGAGCCCTTGATTTGAGGGCTTGCATTGTTTGGTGTTTTACACTTTCAAGAAGGTTGATTGTTTTTGGCGCGTCATTGAGTTATGAGCATTGGGAATATGATGGATTTTATTATGGACTCGTCATTGTAAGGTGTTAACATCTGGATGTAGTCTTTCCTCACTATTGCCATTCTATCACAATAACTTTCAGCTCAGGGTACAGCGTGATCAAGTCAAGATATGTTACTGATATTGACAGAGGCCTAATATGTATGGCCAGATAAGATATGCAAAGATACTATGTACAAAGAAGTGACATGCTGCCAGATGTGATATTATATCAACGCCTCATCTCAAACAAGGCGTTTTGTTTAGTTTAGGCCATGCCGAAGCCAGCGGAGGTCATGACGTTCTTGGCGCTGTTGTAGTCAGAAGCACTAGCAATGGTCTTGCCCTTGAAGTTGCTGAGGAAGCCAGTGTTGGTGCCACCGAGAGTACCAGAGCTGCCGAAGCCGTTGAGCTGACAGTTGCGGCCAAGAGAAGCAGCACAAGGAGAGCCAGAGGTGGGAACACCGAAGAGCTGGCCCTGGTAACCCTTGGAATCGACGGGGTACTTGACGTTCTGGAAGATGTTACCCTCAGCGAGGACGGAGCCAGAGTCGATCTCGAAAGCGTGGTCAGGGACATCGTGGAAGAAGTTGTTGACGGCGTGGAGGAGAGTGTTGCCAGAGACCTTGGGGCCACGGCCGGAAATGCGGTAAACGTAGTTGTTCTTGAAGGTGACGAGATCGTTGGAGCCGGCGAAGTAGAGACCCCAGTAGTGGTAATTGTTGCAGCTAGCAGACCAGTTGGTGGTACCGTCGATCTTGCTGTTGGAGATGGTGACACGGTTGCAGGCGTTGTTCCCGAGGACAATGTGCTGACGACCGATGAGAGAAGTGGTAACATGGTCGATCCAGACGTTGTCAGTGTTGTCGAGGGTAATGGCATCACCACCCCAGACGTATTGAGGGTTAAGCTCAGTGATGTGAATGTTCTGGATGATGACGTTCTTGGAACCAACGATTCGGAGACCCTTGCCGCGGATGACACCCTTGGAGCCAACGCCGATCAGGGACTTGTTGGAACCAACCTTGATACCCAGGATACCGGCCTTGTCGTACTTGACGTTGACCTTGGGGGCGTTGGGCTGGTAGTTGCCGCACCAGTTGTTCTGGTTGATGGCAGTCTGGCACTTGGATCCAGTTCCCCAGGGGGCACAACCAGTCTCGCTGGCGGTACCCTCGGTGCCGATGAAGTTGATGGTGCGGTCGAGGTAGATGACACGGGCGGAAGAGTCGCCGAGGTAGGAGACGAGCTCGGCGGCGGTCTTGGGGTAGACGGCTCCAGCGCTGCCTCCTCCTGTGGTGGAGGAAGCGAAGCCCTCGGCGCGGGTGGGAAGAGCACCGAGGACGGAGGGCAGAGCGGCGGCGACCGCGAAGAGGGTCTTGAAGAGAGAAGGCATGGTTGATGTTGATATAGGGAGTGACAGTGGCAGTATGTTGATGTGTAAGTGAAGAAACCAGAGACCCAGCTACTGGTTGTATAAGAAAGAATGAAGGAGAGAATACTGAGAAGCGAGTCAAGGAGAGTGAGATATCGTGAAGTTCATATACTAAGCTATCTCAGTCCCATCGTGTAAGCCAAGCTAGCCTGATCCTCCACCCTATGGAGTGAGCATCATCCTAGCACCGGAAAAGCTCCCCTTGGCAGACGGGAATTCGGCGAAGTTGACGATAGATTACAGCCTTATTTCGGGGTGTAGTGCTTCATCGAGCCACGGACCCTCCCGGCCCATGCTGCCCTATTCGGAAGCGGTCCGGGATGCGATTCGTGGGAATTCCGTTGATGTTTCGGCGCGGTGGGTTTATCTGTAGAGCCCACACGCCCCCCTTATCCAATGTTACATACTACTATTTCCTTGGTCAAAGTGTTGTTCTTGGTGGACTTTTATTTAGATTTTACTCCGTATAGTCCTTAAAGATAAAAATGGATCATGGATATAAGCAATAGATGGGATGATTCTGATCCCGCGTATCCAAGTGGAGCGCTTCGGTAGATGAGCGAGCTCCGGATCCGATGCGGCGGTTCGGCCGGCTAAAGGAGAGCCCAAGATGGAAGGCCCTTCATTTACTATCACTTTTGCCAAGGGTTCTAATATGATTGATTGATTAGTAGCTGCAACGTTAAGTCCATGCATATCCGTGTTGTCACTATCCGCAAGTATTCTACGGATAGAACCTTAGATTTAGCCTCTTTGTGGCAGGTACTCTAGACAAATAGTCTAAACAGCTATTAACTATCTCTCGGTAGCTTGATTTTAGGGTGACATATCGTGATAGACTATTCCGTTTTCTCCAGGCACTCCGATTCACTAGCTGCTAGCAGATAAACAGAACACAAGCAAAGTCCTGTGTTTTCAGCTCGGGCTTCTCTTCTGGTGAGGTTTTGTTTGACAATCAGGTGGTAAAAGGGATGGGGCGGCACTAGGTCCATATGGTGATGGGGCTGTTCAAGCGTGCTTTGTAGCTGTAGCTTCGTTCTTAGCTCTGTTGGTTCCTTGACTCGTGAGTCTGTTTCATGTTGATGATTTTCTTTATCTAAGCTTTGATGTTTTAGCCATTTGACTGAACATAAGTTTGTCTCTGGCTAAATTGCCCTGTTCGACTGCCCTTTTGGATTACAAATGTCTGGTGCATAATCTGGAAATGTCCTCACCGTAGAGAATGCACTGAGTTCATCGACTCTCGGGTAGGTTTTGTTTAAACAATAGAACACAATTATTGCTATGGTCGATGAAGTCTCTGGAAGTTATCTCGAACATGAATGAGTCAATGTAGTCCAAGATACGAGTATATATTGCGTCTATCTGAACCTGAAGCGATGGTATTTCCTCACCACAGTAGCAAACACTACACTCTGTACAACCCGAATTCTTGAGCATCCCACTTTAACAACATGTCTTCCTCATCCAACAACACGGACAGCCAACAGCAGGATGCTCTGTCCAAACTTCCAACTGAGCTTCTACTCGAGATTATCAGCAAGGATTATCTGAAATGGGAGGACCACTACAACCTCCGACGTACATCATCTCGCCTATCACAGCTTGTTCTCGAGCCCATGTACCAGGGAGGAGACTATTGCATCTTTCGCATGGCTTGCTTTCGTGGTGATCTCGATACGCTAGCTGTCTGTGCTCTGTATGACGCCGTACCGACCGAGTGCAGTCAGAAGAGCCTGTTCGCGGGTCCTTTGGGTCTCATTCAGCCGGGACAAGGCCTCCACCCAAGTGAGACGGAGAATGACAACTACAAGGAGTCTTCGTATTTCAATGCCTGGGGCGATGGACTTCACGGACCCGGCGACATTGTTACACTAGGATTCTACGAAGGCATGTTTTCTGCAGAGAGATTCATCGAGGTTTGGCAATGGCTGTCGGGCCAGGGGTGTAAACTCTTCACTTTTATGAAGCTAGGCTCCCAGATCATCATGCTTTTTTCTTGCTTCTCGTTTGCTCTGCTATCCATGCTTCCAAGTGCTGCTGACAAAGCGCGTCATCAACAGATCTGCGACGTGATTCATTTCCTTTACAGCAAGGGCTTGAGAATCCCTCATCCGGACAGGAGACTTTGGGTAAGAGGAACGTGGCCAGCTTATGAACCTCTAGCCAGGGAGAATCGCCCAACCATGCTGCAGACTCTGCTGCAGACTCTGCTGCAGACCAACTGTCCACCCTCCATTGTTGAGCTCTACTTGAGACAGGTCAACGATGAGGGCCTCGTTTTCGATTATAGTCGCACATGGCTTTCATCCCCGCGTGGATTGGGAAGCATCCCGGAATTTCTCCACATCCTGTTCGATGATATGTTCGCTCCCTGGATCTTCAAGGGTGACAATACCCGTAGTATGGGCGATGATCTCCAGGAAAAGATCTGCTTACTCACCCAACATCAAGGCGCCAATGCTTTTGAGCTGTACATGCTTCAGGACATTGTTACTGCATTGCGAAGGATTGATGCCAGAAAGGTAAGTCGGGGCTATCTTGACTTTGACCGCGATGGAGTGTGGTGCTGGTATGAACTCTGCATGGCAGTTGCTTATATCTCTGATGAGAATATTTGTAGTCAAACGGTGGATCTTCACTTCACTGACCCTGGAGACGCAGAGATGATTAACCCGTACTTCAGGAGATCCTGGGCTCCTCACAAGCAACTGGCGCTTGCGAGGAGAAAGGTCCTCAGGAAGAGAGCTCTTGAGTCTGGGCAAGATCCCAATGGTGTCCAGCTACAAGGAGTGGTACCAGCCGGACGTAGGTGGGCTCAGATGCCCCTGGCTGCTTGGGATTTCACCCTATAACAGGCCATGATGATAGATTGAAAGGTGGCAGATCGTAGAGTGAACCGACTGTAGTATTTCCTCCTGGAAGTAGTGACCAGTATCCCGAGTTGTAAGATATTGTACTAGTATAGATTGAAAATAGAAAAGAAAAGGTGAGTAAATTAACCCGAAGTTCCCTACAATGATCATTCAAAAGCGTGAAGTTTATGTCCAGATTGTCCTTGATTTAAATGAAAACCAACAGGTTTATTCATCAACATGGTCCAAATACCAGGCAAGGGGAAGTAAGAGAACTTCAGTCTAGGAGATGAAAAGAGTTGGATAAGTTTAGATAAATTTAGGATGAGCTTAGTAGGACCTTAGAACAGTTAAGTTTTCTGCCCCCAAGGCCCAACGAACTCTATCTCGAGCCGTCTTTTGTGGTTTCCACCAAATATCCATGGAATAATAGCCTGAAATTGGGTAATGGGCAAAGGTATATTAGGATTTAGCCAATTTCGCTTTTACATCTAGGTTGCCTCTAATCTGTCTATTGTGGGATACGAGTCCTTTGTTGAACAATGGCTTTGTCAGAGACGATAGAGCAAAGATCGTGGCGACCACACCTTTCCCCTTGTTTCTTTTCTCCTCCATACCCAAACCTATGAAATACCGATTGAAGTATTAGGTTGGATTTCGATAGTTATTGGAGAATCTGTGATGAAGGACAGTTGATCTGAGTTTGTAAAGGTTGGCTGAAAAGCATCCACAAGCTTGGAGCTGGTCATCTAGAGCTGAGTGGAAGGCAACCCCTGCGTGATATTTTTTGCCAACAGCAGTGGCAACTAACTTGGTAACGAAGAAAGATATGTCCATAGTTCCAATTGCACGGCACCGGCCGAATTTCAGTAGAAAATGGTTGTTTCGGAACGCTCCTGAGTTGCACTGGTGAGTGCCTGTTTGGTGAGCTGAGTTCTTAGTAATCTGTTGTATCTATTCGATGAATGCCAGTGGAACAAAGATAATATTACGAGGCCAGTGGCACTGTTCATACGCAAGTTCAATAGAATGGTGATGCTGTTGCCTAAGTCTGCTTCTCACTGCCAGTGGAACTGCTCTGTGGTGGACGGTGAGATGTGAGATATGAGTATATATTGAAAGTTGTGTACTGCTGCCCCAAGAACTTCTATCTCTCATGCAACAACAACTTGAAGAAATTCTACCCAGCGCAAAATCTTCGAAAAACTGTCATCAACTTTGCACGCATCGACCTCCAAGCAGCAACATGTCGGTAGCACGCACCATGACCCAAGGCCGTCTACTTCGACTACCTCCCGAAATACTTCTCCTCATGACGGAAGATGATTCTCTCAAGTGGGAAGATCTTCGAAGACTTCGCCATGTCTGCGCCTTCTTCTTCCACAGTCTGGGCAAGCGAGTGCTCAAGGACAGGGACCTTTTCTTCTTTCGCAACGCATGCATGCACGCCGACGTGAATATATTGATTGAGTGTCTGAATAGAGACTCCACTCCAACTAGTGCTGATTGGGAATGCCCTCATCGTTCAGCAGGCGACTATGTGGTCGATGGATTCCGGGCTGGGAACTTCTCTGTTGAAGGATTCAAGCACACCTGGCAGTGGTTGTCCGACCATGGATACGAGCTTAGTTACTCGAAAGGTGTTACCGATGACACTCCCGAGCATTACCGCCCATTCTCTGCGGATCTACTGTACATGGTATGGGACGCCACTGATGCCGGACACCTTCAAGCAATTTGCGATGTCATCCACTTCATCGTCGCTAAGGGTATGATGTTTCCAAGGTCTCCAGACTACTCGTGTAACTTCAAGTGGGGGCCACGATATCGAGGTTTGATAGTTTTTATGCTGAGTCCGTATTGCCCAGCTTCCATCTTGAAGCTGTTCTTGAAGCAGCTCGATGGCCAAGGCTTGACCCTGAAGAGTCCCGTCAACAGTCAGATCTATGAAGACAAAACGACGGAGATCTACACGTTCTTTTGGGAGATGTATAGATACATTTTCGATTCACTTCCCCCTTGGTCGCCAATGATTGAGGGGAACAAGGCCAGGGTACTGCTCAGACTAGAGGATCCCAACGGAATAGCAGACAATTTCGGAGACAAAGTCAAGGCGCTGATCGAATACAACTCGGTCGATGAAGGCAAAGCGCGGGTCTGGAAGGACATTTGGTAAAGTCTTAAGAAAATAGCGCGCAAAAGAATCGAACAAGGCAGCCTGTATTTTGGCCACGACGGACTCTGGTTTTGGTACGAGCTCAACATGTCGATTGCTTATCTCGCTACCGACCGGACAGTCCTTGAGGCAGAGCTCGAGGCAGTCAGGATGGCCCTATTCACGTATTCGAAATCCAGTACGACGGTTGGTACCTGGCAGAAAAGCTGTGCTGGATAAGAATGAAGTTTACTGAACACAGAGGGCCAATTGACCCTTCGAAATTTGAGGACAGAAGTACACGTGAGTGGTGGAACATGCCCCTATCCGACTGGGACTTTTTTGTCCCAGAGTGGAAAGAGGACTGTAAGGGTTGGCTTGAGCATATAGCAGCTGAAGCTGACTTGTTGGAAGCGAGGGGCGTGTCGGTTCAGCGATGGTGAAGACTAGCAAACTGGGTAATAGATTGTGAGGTTGTGTTTGCTTTAGCAGTCTAGTCGTGGAGAGAACGAGATAGCGAGTATATCAGGAGATTGAGGAACTTATAATTCAACATTATGCCTCACGTTTGCGTCTATCAAAATTGCATTTGTATTTAAAGGTGATACTTTGTCCATCCGTGCTTGTAGCTCGCATATTTTGAAGATGAATAATGTCCATATCATAGTTTATGTCGAGCTGATTCCCTACTTGAACTTCTGCATAACTCGTCGTAACTATCATGGGTGTCTTACCGTTCGACCGTTGAGGGTGATACACTATCGACAGACTGGAAATACTCCACAACAGTAAGAGATGAGAATATTGGGATCACTCACCACTTATCAACAGGCTTCAGCTATGGATGGACAACGTCTATGGTTGGGAGCCGGGCACCTCGAAGGACGACATAGGCAGGATGAGCAGTGGAGTTCGGAGGGTCAAGCTATACTGATGGACAGTGTCCGTTGGAGTGAAGGGGAAATTGTTGCTAGATGATATGCCCTCAGGGGTTGCAAACTGCCTTTCCTAGTAATGCTACATCTCAAGGTACGTTAGAGATAAGCACCAAAAGATCGTTTAACAAGAATATGCTTACTAAAAGTCACCGAATTCCTCAAAATTACTGAAAAGTTGGTGTTTGCTCTAGTCGTCTATTCGTCTAACTTAACTCATTGCGCTTCCATCGTTAGAACACGTCCCGGTCATTTTTATTTTCTTTAGGGATCTTTTTTACCATACGGAACTAACCTAAAGATGCATTTCTTGTCATTTACTGTTAGTGAAGTAAGGTTCTTGAACATATAACAAGTCAAGCTTCCGAGATGCCCGTTCTCTTTGTCTCTTAGTCTGAACGGACGACTCCAGAAAGACGAGAACGAGACTGACTGAAAACGCCTCAATTTTCAAGTCTTCCTCACTTTCGGTGTCGAATAGCAAAGATAGGCCCAATATTGCGACTTCGGTCGTCGGGTCAGGGCTCGTGATAGACCATTTACCATTATCCTTATTACCTTGCCTCAAACCAAGCTCTAAAAGACACAATGAATCCATGTGAGGGCAGTGCACAGTATTCTTGATTCTCTTGGACATTGAATAACCGCATGCAATGTTCAGAAGTCAAAGATGTACGGAAACTGGCTGTTCAGGAACAAGACATTGGTATAAAATAAGGCCTTGGGGCATGAGTAACAACATATAGGACACTTGAGCAAACACCACCAAGCTATCCACAACAACGACGGAAAAATGTCTCTTACTCAAAGCAAGAAAAAGTCCCAGAAGGTAGGTCTACTTGATCTACCCAATGAGCTTCTCTTCTCCATTATTGATGATGAGGTAATGAGTTGGAGAGATCATTTCAACATCCACCACGGATCATCTCGACTCTTCCAATTGACTTTCAAGCAGTTTTACGACGGTAGGCGAGATATTTTTGAATTTGCTTGCTCTCATGGCAACCTTGATCTCATTATTGAGTGTCTCAAGCACAGAGACGTTCCCACCAGTCAACTCTGGGAGGGAACGGGGCCACGCAGAGTCTACATTACACCGCTTGATGTCCTTTCATCTGGGTTTCTGGATGGGAACTTCTCGGCTGATGACTACATCAAAGTGGCTGAGTGGTTGTTCGTCAACGGGTATCATACCCAACGAGTCGTACGGACCAGGGGAGAATTAAGAACTATTCCTGTTTTTCCTCCCTATGTGCTGACCATGTTCTCAACAGCGACAGATACGGATAGCCATCGTGGCATCTGCCGGGTAACTGAGTTCCTTATCAGCAAGGGTCTGGGATTTCCGTCTAAATCACTACCCAGGGTGTCTATCGAGAGGAGGGGCGTACATCCAGGCTACCCGGAATTTGCTGAGGGCTACGACAGCATCATGGAGATAATACTGCAGTCGGCTTTCCCCCCGTATCTGTTCGAGATCTTTCTCAACAGCATGCTCTCCGATCGGGGACTGACTCTCAAGTCTCGCCTCGCCCCTGGCGATCGAGTTAACATTGACTGGCACGAATGGACAGGATTCCGCGAACTGGTCTGCATCCTTTTCGATGACTTATTTGCTCCGTGGACATACAAGGGAGACAGCCCCATATACGTTTACGATACCTTTGAGGCTAAGATACGACTGCTGGTAAAGCATGACGGGATTAATGGCAATGAGCAGTCAGTGCTCGAAAACATCCTTGGATCTCTGCGTAGGATCGAAACAAAGCAGAGAGATAATGGCCGTCTCAACTTTGAACGTGACGGTACATGGTGCTGGCGCGAGCTCTGCGTCTCCATCTATCTGACCCCTTTCCTGGGCCGGAGGGTATGGAGTCGGCATTCTCGAGTAGACTCGCCGCGAGCAATTCGCCCCGTGGTCGAGAGACCCGTGCATGATTTTGTAATCCCTAGAACATGGTACCCCCCTGAGTCCCTGATCATCGCCAGGTCAGCTCATTTTCAAGATGTTCACGACAAGCTCGAGCCGTCCTGGCTCGAGGATAACACCGAACAAGACTGGGTCAACATGCCCTTAGATGCCTGGAGCTTTATCATTCTTGAACGGTTCCACCTTTTAGATACAAACGGGGGCCGATCTTACCGTGATAATGCTAGAATTGGTGGAATTTTTGGATAAAGATGGAACTGGAAGGGGGACGGACGATAGAGCTATCGTTCACATAGGTAGGTGTCATCTTGTTTAGATATAGACTCGTGGACAGAGACGTCAATCTGCATAGGATCATAACCAGAATTAAAAAAATCCCTTTGCTTCTCTGTCTTTAGACCTATAAAAACGTGCATTGAACTATTGCTACTGTGCAGGTCAGAACCTCATATTTCTAGCAAATTCATAGCATGGTCGAAGAACAAGCCATAACACGAGCAAGGCCGTTTGATGATAGTGCCAAAGGAGCATTGTCGCTTCAGTTGAGTAGAACGCAGGCAGTACCTAACAAATCTCGTTTTGATACAACACCATTGTTCAAGTCTGGATATTTGTGACGAGATGTCAACTATTTTGACGGGCCCTCGTCAGGTTGTGATGGATCATCCGTCTGAGCACCGGCACATCCATCGGCTTCTCCTTGAGCGGAATCCGACGACCAGTCTTGATGATGTGAGACGGTAGCCTTATCTCAGATAGATCATTCCAACTGCTTGCGCCCTCACCGAAAATCCTGTCCAAGAGAGCAGTGTTGATGAGAAGACGGAGAGTATCTTCGAAAGCCATTGAAATAGGTAATAATCTTGAACTGAGAGTCATCGAGAGTGATATTCTTTGCTTGTCTGGCCTCAGGAAGCAAGAAAATATCAGTTTAAGTAAAAGCATCCTAAGTTTATCCTAAATTTATGCTAGATTACCTGCCTAACAGATCTTGAGATTGGTGCGGATGTCGAACACATCGTCCTCGACGCTCTGAAAACAGTAGAATTGAGCTTCCTCCCATCGAAGACACATGTGCTCCGGTTTCAAACGATGTCCTGTAACCCCCCCTTCCCCCCCCCCGCGACCACACGTATCTATGATCAGCATCATGTAGAGTGTGAAATCAAGAACTGCGCGCATTGAGCCAAATGTGCCCAGATACTCAGGTTCGTACAACTTGGACATGATGAAAGAAACGTCCTTCGAGCTGGCCGAAAGCTTTGGCTTAGCTTCCGTCGTGAGGCCATTCCTGAACGGCCAAGTTGTTTGATATGAAGAGGCCCATCTGCTTCCGAATGTCACTGTTATAGGAACGGTTAGATTCCCGTTCCATTGACCACAGCAGGCAGCTGATGTGGCCAATGACAGTGTTGACCTTCAATGTATCTCCCAATCTTCCAACACGATAGTGTGCTAGGTACCGAGAGTACTCCTTGAGAAGAACATGATCCGGCTAATGGCTACCAGAGGCGAAAAATTCAGCCTGGGCGTTAACTTCAGGGTGCTCATCTTCCATGAACTCAATGAACCACTTCTTGGAGAGTTTCAGCATATAGAAAGTCGTATGGGCAAAGGGATTTTGAGCGAACTTGATGTCCTACTCCTTCTGTTTCTCGAGTTCTTCGGATGTCAGACTGTTTTGTGCAGCAGCTAAAGGTGCTCGCCGTTTCTCTCGATTGCTGACGCGGAAGATGGTGACCCAGAAGTTTCAGGGGTAACGCGAAGGGACTGATGCCAGCAAGAGTACATTGAAGGTGCAGTTGTTAGAAACTATCCACGATGAGGGAGTTGAAATGTATAGGAGACCAGTGCAGTGTTGGATTTGACGTTGAATCGAAACTGTAGCAAAAGAGGATTGCGGAAATGATCGAAAATGGTGAGACAGAAGTCGAAGTAGTATCCATGGTAATGAAGCGATCTGGAGGTTCTATGGTTAAAAACTGAGAAACCATTCAATACGAATGCAAAGACTTACCAGAAACCAAGGGAAAGTACCTCACTGATGTTCTAAATGCGATGCGACATAGCGGTAGAGGTATTGCATATAAATTTTGCATCAAAGAACGGGAGTTCGCAGTAGGTGAAGTAAGATGGAGATGGAGGAGAAAAGGAGGCGAGGTGGAGATGGAGAGAGGATGGAGTCTTTTCTGAAAGCGATCTGGCGGGCAGTGATTCACCGTCATTCACTAAACTCCTCATTGTCAGCTGCATTTACCAACATTTCAGTAGCATCATCATGAGCTTTAGGGTAATGGTTTTAAAGTATCCATCTCTGCCCTACACATTCACATCTCCAGAATATCACATCTCCATCCATTCTACTTCATTATCCCCAAAACAGCACACTTGCACAGCTGCTTTATGTGTTCCATTACTGATCACATCAAACAAGACATATCATTGGATTCACAGAGGAATCGTAAGGTATGCGAAGAATCCCCCAACATTCTAAGCGCTGTTCAGTGAAAGGAATGGCCATAGGGCACAATCTTAGCTGATCACGCTCTCTCACAGGACATCCACACCTCAAGCCCTGTCTCGCAGAGATAGAGGTCAGCAAGTGTCACTTGAGCTGACCCGAGTCTTTCGGGCGGCTTCCAACAGTACACTTGCGGTTCAGTGACTGTCGGAATTCAAATAACACTTGAGCCCATCACAGTCTGTCGCACGCCATCCGACACTACAAGCGCTACTACAATCAGGGATGACTCGCCGGAGAACAATGAGGAGCCCATCTCGCAGAAGTTTCTAGACAAATGGGCTGCGAAGTGGAAGGCAAAGGAAATCTTCGAAACCCCCCTGGTGTTTCGCGGAAGAAGTGGGAGAAGCATGTCATCCCGGGCCTTGGAGAAGGACCAAGCCCATCGACATGAAAAGTTCCTGGTCAGACAGGTATGCTATGCTATTGTAGCTCTTAGTCGGGTAAATCTCTAACGTACCAATAGGAGACCAAAGTCGAAAAGTACTGGAAGGTAAAACATATTTTTATGTATCGGTGACTTTCCACTAACGACCCATATGTAGCGTGTCGGTTTGCACAAAGTACATCCGGAATCCATCACGGGGGAAGCGCTGGACAAGGACGACGACACCCCGATGAGCGAGGAAGAAGAAGACCGTGGCGAAGACACAGATCACCACCTCAACACCGACAATCCTACCATCCACGTCCATGGTAGTAAGGCTGCTATTGAGTAGATGGCTCGAACCGATGTCAAGGAGGTTGCTTGTTCATGCCTGTATTTGCTAGTCAGGTCTCTTAATTATTTAGGTTCAAGATCCTATCAGATTGAGGACATACAGCATAGACCTTCTCACATGTCTAGTATCATCTGGAACAACTACGTGTCCCTATCTCAACGAAATGCCCATTCTTTGTTGTCTATCAAAAAGACGAACAATTCTTTATGCGAACATGATGAAAAGCTCTGACAGCCGACCGCTGTTCTCTTTATCAATCAATTTCCACAACTTACTTAGTCCCTTAGAAACAAGAAGCTCTTGTGTTAAAGGGGGTTGCTTGGTGATTTATTCCGCTTGGCAGACAATGGTCAGACTGAATTTACGATCCAGATTTAACACGCCCCCAGGCGCCTGGTATTGCATCGCAAGGCTCTGATCTCCATTCTGAAAGATATCCCGGGTGCTATTGCTTCTCTCCCTGTTTCCAACGACACATGCCACCCTAAGACTCAGTGGTGGCAGGACGAGACCTCCCGCACTCATCACATTCACGATCAAAAGAACAGGGTATTTCTTCCTCAATTCAACATTATTGTATAGTTGGTATATCGAACAGTAGCATTTACTGCCCTGGTTTCTCATTGTGTTCCCGTGAAGAATTGTTCGTCTCTGCTAGTATAAACTGACACTCACCTGCAGTATCGACTAGAGATTAAACCTTACTCACATATTCTCCTCATCACTTCGAGAAACCGAAACAACCCCTTCATCTTCAGAAACATCAACCTCCTTCTCAGAAACATCATCCATGTAGCATTTCGTTGTCACCACAATGTCCTCTCAAGACAACTCCCCTGCCTCCGCCTCGGGCTCTGGCTCCGAGCTTATCCCCCACAACACTCTTCTCGGTCTGCCAGAAGAGCTCCAGGCACTGATCGCCAAAGCTCTAAGCGACGATATCGACGTAAAAGTCGATGTGTTGTGTGAGCTCATGCTAGCATGCTCCAAAATGTGCCGGATCGTCCGTCCATATGTCCTCCGTGCCAAAAACTTTAGAGCCTTTCGACGGGCTGTTGAGTCGGCATATCTGCCGATGATGCGTCTCTGTGACGAACATCGCGCAGCCCCAGTCGAAATGAGCTGGCCTGTTAGACCTTCGTGGAGGGAGTATCGACCTATCGATGCTCTACTCCTCAACCTGGACGAGCAGCATACTAGTCCGCGAAGCGAACAGATGCAGCAGGTAATTCGGGCAAGCGTCTACGTGGCTCTTCAGTGGCTCCTCGAGAAGCGCGCTGACGGGGAAGCGAACTTGGTGAGTGAATCCCTCAACGGCTTTCGCTATCAGCGGTTGGATATGGGTCTTGGACACATGCCCACAAGGCTCCTGAAGCAACTCCAACTTGACATCGCTAGACCTGGGATTGACATGTATCTCTACATGATTGAGCTGATGAGTAGCTATGGTTTTCCAAACCCAACTCGGCCCAACGCCCTCGACGGCGTGCTAGCTACCGACACGTCCCCTTTCTACCATCCGGTGTGCAACTGGGCGGACACGGAGCCATATCCCTTTGTTGAAGGTGCAATTACAGAGACGTATTTCACCGAGCATCCATTGGACCTGGCTCTCAAGTCGCACATTCCGCCTCGTCTGTTGGAGTTGATGCTACAGGAGTATGCCAGTCGAGACGTCAGCCTACTAAGCTTATACAACGAGTGTCCAGAAGGGCTCAAGAAGACTTGCAAGGGAAAGAGGCCTCGTGTAGACGATGAATGGGTAGGTGTCAGTTCGATTGGTACCCTTATCGGAACGCTTCATGCTGATTTGCACAGCCCATCGGTGACCCGTTGGAGGGCATCGTATCCTGGAGAAGTCGCTGACATTTTCCGACAGAAGCTCGACATCATGATTGAGTACGAGATGATTGACGTGCTCGAGCAGGCCCTTCTCAAGAGTATTCTTGCAGCTCTAGACACCATCACAGCGCAAATCACTGCAGATGGGTGTATAGTGCCCATGCAGTTCATGCGCTCGTGGGTGGCGCTATGCAACGCAGTTCGACCCTACTGCGCGGATGAGTATGAGTTCATGCAGGATATAAGCCGCACAATTCATCGTAATGGACCTGGTCGCGTCCATGAATTCGCTATTGATACCGAATGGAACCCATGGTACATGTGGTTTGTGTGGTTCGATGCATGCAGACGTCGTGATCTGACAATCTGGAACATCAGCGGAGCTACATTCCACGAGAACAGACGGTATTTCTGGCAGAAGCACCACGGCTATGAGATTGAGTTTATCCTCGGGTACTTTGACCGTGATCAGGTCCAGCCTTGGTACGAGGTTGATGTGCTCGAGTGGTGTCAGCAAATGTCAGCAACTTTTACTGCCGACGGGGTCCCAAATGATCTAAAGGATGACTTCGAAACTTGGTGAATGTATTCATGGAAGGGGAACTGGATGAAGAGAGAATTCCCTACGAATGGTGGAGCCAGCTCACCAAAGCGTGATGAAAGTAGGTTATCTGGGGGAGAACACTAGATCTAGCTGGGCATGGGGGGTTTAGCATTCGTGATACTGGGGGATAAGTACGATCCGGGGTTTTTACTAGAGTTGGGATCTACTGTACAGCACCGTTTAGCAAACAGAACCAAAAGTACAGTACAAGTAACTTTCTGGTCTACAGCCCAAGGCTCTAGTTAGTCTAGTCTAGGGTCGGTGATCTTGGGTTCCATCCAAGGGAGACGAAGGAGGGGTCGGTTGGGTTTTGTTTGCCTCTGATCTTTCGGTTCTATCGCCTTGTCCTACAGGTAATCAAGGTTGCTTTTTTCTATACCGACCTTTTGGTTCTTTTTAGCTCTAGGCTCTAGACTCATTCTTCCCCCTTCTCTTCTTTCTTCTCTTCTCTTCTCTTCTCTTTCTTCTTTCATCATCTATCGATATCTGATATAACGTTTAACCCTGTCGAGAAACATCTCCACTCTTTACAAAACATCCGGGCCCCTTCAACCAACAACACACCCACTCACGCCCCCCATATCACTCACATAAACGTAACTGACTGTGTCAAATAATCCTATGGATCGCGATATATCATGACAGACCAACAGCCTCGAGACACCCCCACTGCTACTGCTACTGCCACTGCTACTGACTCTCCTCCTCCTGCTGCCGCTGCTGCCGCTGCAGCCCCAGCTGCTCCATCTTCCCCCGCTCCTCAGGCTGAGCTCATCCCCGCAGAGGACCCTGAGGTGCGTTGTACCCTCCCTCTCTTACATAAAACCTGTAGAGTAATAATCATTGAGAATTAACATCTCGTGTCTTTTTTTGCCGTGTTTGTAGGATATTTCCGACATTGATCGTTATGAAATTGATTCAGCTCTTGGGTCCGACGCGTGAGTTTGTTCCATATCTCCGTATGTCTTGTTCGACCCAACTCACATATTCTCGCTCAGTGCCAGTTTTATGTACCCGGACTCGGTGACGGCGAGCATTCTCGAGTACAGAACTATTCAAGGGAGAACATATCACAGCGATCGCTATGCTCATGAATATGTCATGCCGAACGATGAGCAGCAGCTTCAATCGGTTGACATCACTCATCACTACCTCACTATACTGCTAGATAACAACCTCTTCTTGGCGCCCATATCGCCTCATGTCCAGAGAGTTCTCGATGTCGGAACTGGTTCCGGAATTTGGGCAATGCAAGTTTCCCTCCCCATGCCTCACTTCACTTCATTTGACTGACCGTCTTCAGAGACTTTGCAGATGCGTATCCAAGCGCTCAAGTGATCGGCTCAGACCTCTCACCCACCCAGCCTGAATGGGTCCCTCCAAACGTGCACTTTGAGATCGCAGACGCAACTCTCACCTGGCCTTGGAAAGACAACTATTTCGACTTCACCCACATCCGCTACCTCTTTGGAGCAGTCCAAGACTGGCCTGCCCTCTTCCAAGAAGCATATCGATGCTGTGCACCCGGTGGCTGGGTCCAATCATGCGAGGCTGACATACATTTCTACTCCGATGACGGAACGACAGACAGCGAGCCTGCCCTCCAGAAGTGGGCGGATCTGTACGAGAAAGGCGGCGCGGCAACGGGGAGGACGTTTTTTCTTCAGCAGGAGGCGCTGCAGGAGAGGAGTATCACAGAAGCTGGCTTCACGGATGTCAGGATATTTGATTACAAGGTGCGACGGCGGACTTGTTTGAGGTGATACCCTGCTAACGATGTTTGGGCTGCAGCTACCCGTGGGAGGGTGGACCAGTAATCGGAAGCTTTTTGAACTGGGCGAGTACGTCAGGTTGACTTTGGAAAACGATCTCGAGGGTATGTATCCGCCATCGCATCTCCTCGGTCGCTCGCTGACTCGTCGTAGGATACACGCTGTATATTTGGCATAACGTGCTCAACTGGCCGAGGGACGAATACCCACAGTTTCTCGCGGCGTTGCGAAAAGCGATCTGTAGTCGGAAAGTTCATGGATACATGATGGTGCGGTACGTTTACGGGCGGAAGCCATGAGGCGACGATGTATCAGCGAATGAATGCGACGAGTGACCAGAACATTGGGCGGCCGGGCGGGCACATAGAGCGCGAAGGTCATGGGCACATGGAAACGGCGGAGCGCGTGGGTTCATTTTTCTTGGAGACCAAAGGCGTATTTCGGGCAGGGCTCTTTAGAGAATATTTAATCAGCATGACATTCAGAAATACTCATGCACTCGAGGCGAGACTTGCGTACATCAACGCGACGTTACGGCGCAGTTCGACAGCATTTCCCCTACCATCGCGTAGGATTTTTCAGTCACCACAGCAACACACGCAAACATCACAGCATAGCTTCTTCCTCACCCCCGGGGCAAGCCCCAGCAAGCAATGAAAAAGAGAAGGGAGAAAACACGCCTGTCAGACGTCCATCAACACCCACCCCGACTGCGCGCCCGAAGGCAAGACCGCAATCAGGGTCGAGATCATCAAATACAACCATCTCTATACAGCCACCCGCCACGAAGGCAAGCAAGACCGCCGTCCTTGCGGACAGATCGAGAGGACCAAAGGTATTCACTCTAGGGTGTCGAGGATATGCACTCATCAACCAGGGTGGGATCTGTGGCTCTTTTAGGGAACCAAGAGAAGGTCGAATACTATAGAAATGATTCTCTGAAGTATTGTCGACATGAAGAAGAAAAGAAGAAAAAAGCCCAAAAGGTTGGAGGGAAGGCGCGCTTTTATAGAGTGCCTGTGGGGCGCGGGATCACTCGCGCTTCACCGCCTAAAAGTTGATGGCAGAATTATTTTTTTGAGCCTCAGGGTTCTGAGCAATGTGGGGGTTGTGATTGGTTGGCAGGCTGTGAATTGGTGATCTACTGCACTGGGGTGTGCAGACGACTTTGAGCTACGCAGCGAATCACAGCGAGAAGAAAGTGGATGCTGTAGTGATTTTTTTCTGCGCGATGCGAGAGCTTCGATTTTTCGAAGTGGATCACTTTGGAGGTTTACGCCGAAATTGAGATCGAAGGCGGAAGCAGAATGCGACTGCATGAATCATTTAGGTTGCGCCGAGAGGGCAGGCCGTGCTTGACTCTGTGGTGCTCTCGAACTTGAGTTGGAACAGATTTCGGAGTTGAAATTGTGTAGTACTGTCTAGATCTACATTGTGTCTCAAGATATGCATGCATTGGATGGTGAAATGTAAAGTCCTTTCTCACGCAGGCGCATTCTTTGTCGCTGTGCGCTGAGTGCATCGTCTTGTTCATGACATGTGTACTGGCGAACACCTCTCTTCTGATACTACTCGATTTACTGAATTCTGAACCAAGTATCACTTTATCTTGGAACAACTACGGAAATGAAGTCATCTACTTGGAATAGGATCTTATAGTGACCGACATTGAGAATTGCAAAGCAAAGTGTTGCTGCGAGTTGACTTCTGGGTTGTTCTCTCTACCCTGCAGTGCCTGTGCTCAAGAGAAGCGCTCAGGTTGCCAAACAACAACACAATGCGAGGAAACGATTTCCAACGACAGCTCATGAGCTTCTCTGTGCATTTGTAAAACTTCTTATTCCACTTATGAGATCGCACAGCGGCTATCTCGAACATCGCCAACGTCACACTACAAACTCGCTTCGCGATCTCTATACAAAGCCTCTCTTTCGATCCACCCTCCAACTTCCTCCCCGACCAGCCCATCCAGACTACCCTCACCACTCTTGACGATTTCTCTCACCCGCGAGCTACTCACATCGCCATCGCCTTCCCTCCCCTCGACCATCTCCACCCTATCAACCCAAGCTTCATCACCGCCAACATCCCTCACCCTCTCCTTCGTCAACCACGCTCTCTGCTCATCGACTCCTCCCCACGTCTCATCCGGCCTCGTCGTAACTTTCACCTTGCACTTCTCGAAGAACGGCCCGAGCGCATTTTGGATACCCTCGTTGTAGTACTTTGGATTAAAAATGCGGACTATCGTATCAAACCCTGCGAGGAAGGTCTGTGTTGGCTGACCTCCGCCTTGTGTAGCATAAAACCCCGATTCAGATATGGCTTTTGCCTTATCATGAAAGAAAGGCATCGTCGTGACCGCAACATCAATCTCTACACCTTCGTCCAGCAACTCCCGTCCCATCGTTTCCATCATACTCAATCTGATAGGAAAACTCGCCGGCTTCGGCGCCTTATCAGCATTATTCACCGACAGCAGCAGCATCAACCTCTTCTCCCCTTCTAATCTCAACGCAG